>NC_079511.1:26263675-26279342 GCF_000801105.2 Raphanus sativus | reverse complement strand
AAAATTAACGAAATAACCTTCGGTAAAAACTTCATGAGTAACTCGAAGCAACTTTCGCCATAAAAAAAAAACGAAACCTAAAGTTGAAAATCGTTTCGAAAGCCATCACCCATAACTTGGAAAACTCCTTCTATGATTGGCATGTCTATCTCGACGAACTCTATTCGGCCCTCGGCCAACTACGTCTTTCCATAAGCCCGAACATGCACTCGACATCGCCATAAAGGACAATCGTCAACTAAACACGATCTTAACGGTAACACACAAAGGGTCATTGGACTGGTCTGTTTACCAACGACTTCCTTGGCTAAACGGCTGAAGTCAGCCTCCATGCCGATCCACAATACTTAGCGACCACGCTCCAACGTGTAACGGCTAAAAAAGACAATCCACGATTTGTCGTAAAACGCCAAACGGATATTATGCAAGCAGTTTGTCGTATACCCAAAATCGGAAATCATACGATAACGAAACTTGATCCTAACAACCAAATGGTTAAACGGAAGATCTTTAAACTTATCATCAAATGGATTAAGTTCTATACGCCCCATAAAACGCGGCACGAAAAGAAACGCTCGTAGGAAAGCTCCCAGAGCTATACGAGTCATTCTTACAAAAACAAATCTCAGAAGGCCAACACTTCACGAAACATAGTGAAGTTAGACGCTTCCCCCCCCCCCCCCCCCCCCCGGTAAAATTTACGCGACCCTTCGGTCCTAAATCCTCAACACAATTCGCCAACTACTAAACGGCTGCGACAACGGATCCAGTATCCATGAAACGATTATCACATCCAGACACATGTCTCTCATCGCTTACACCTAAAATCGCTCTCTAAAAAGTAGCATGCGGACCAAGCGACAAAATCACAATCCAAAGTGACTACTCGGATTCTATCCTTAACACTTGACGAAAGTATAAATCAAATCATAAGCGAAAGCCCATAATCCTCTTATGGCATGAGAAAAATAAAATCACAGCACTGCGAGACGTCGCTTCGTACTCGGATAAACATTTTTCGATAACAAATTCATACGCCTTCAAAACGGCATCATTTCGTTGTTGCTGATCACAACAAACGAACTCTAACGTCCTAAACAGACAAGCCACCTAAGGGTAGGCTCTTTTACATCCGACAAGGATCCCATAGCGCGCTATACAAAAAATCCAAATTTGGTTCAGCACTTCGTAAAGGAAGTAGCTCGATCGTGCCCAGACAAATCATATAAGCCGATACCACTTCGCGGATTTTAAAACGGTACGAATCAGGTTAAATCACAAACAGGCAAAACGAAAGCCGATTTGTCATCGCACAGCCTCAGTCTGAGAGTAAACCTAGGTCTTGCCTAAACCCAGCCTTGCTGGTATCTTAACATCTCATAGGCAAAGCGTCAACGACGCGAGATCCCAAAACTTGTCTCTTCACTCAAGTCTGAACGTTTTCACGAATTTTTGCGTAAATCGTAAACCGCAGGAAAATCTCGCTTTGTACAAACTACGGATACGGTGATCGTCAGGGAGGCAGGAATGAGACGACAACTCACACCCTGCCCCTCTAACTTCGACAAACAGAGTTCTAAACGCAAAATATTTTATAAATGCATACCGCGAATTCAATACAACGCCCTAAAAGGGCAGGGACTCAAAGCCACCAACGGCCAGTCCCGAAATCATACATAATGGCCAACCAACGGCCGAAATGTAATCAAAATAAAAATCTCTGAAGGGATTGATAAACCTAGACGCTCCCCGGAGCATCACCTTCATCCTCAAAACTCACCCAAAGTAGGAACGGTCTCACCGTCGCCTCCATTGGTCGCACCACCACTGCATGTCTCATATGCGCCGGCTTCGCGATCCTTGACTGCGTGGTCCTGGTCCTCCGAACCCTCCGAAATGCAGGACAAGGGTGCACACGGATTTCAGACCAGCAAGAATCGAGTCGAAGTTGAGCAACGAACTCACGGTCTTCCCGACGTCACGTTCAAGATCGCCAATCAAAGGTGATGTGGATTTCCGCAATGAAATACTCTTAGCCAAAAATTTCGATTTTCAACTCATAATCTTCCGCCCGCAAGATCGCTCCCGCATCTTGCATGCTGGGGGCTAACTGTTGGGGTCAAAAACGGTTATCTCGAAATCAACAACTAAGTCTATTTGTCATACGAAAGTATAAGGAAGAAACGGGAAGTTATCTAAGTTTGGATAGGCCGAACGACAAGGAATCCGCCTTGAAACTTCAAAGAGCCCGTTCTCTCAAACCGTGAGGACCCAGAGAACGATCAAGATATCAAATCGAAGCCCTCGTCGAGACGCACGTGCTGGTCCTGGCCGCCGGCGGCTAGCCCCCGTGCTGGTCCTGGCCGCCGGGCGGCTAAGCCCCCGTGCTGGTCCTTGCCGCCGGGAAACTTCAAAGAGCCCGTTCTCTCAAACCGTGAGGACCCAGAAAACGATCAACATAATCAAATCGAAGCCCTCGTCGAGACGCACGTCCTGGTCGTAGCCGCCGGGCGGCTAGCCCCCGTGCTGGCCGTGGCCGCCGGCGGCTAGCGCCCGTGCTGGCCGTGGCCGCCGGGCGGCTAGCCCCGTGCTGGCCGTGGCCGCCGGCGGCTAGCGCCCGTGCTGGTCGTGGCCGCCGGGCGGCTAGCCCGTGCTGGCCGTGGCCGCCGGCGGCTAGCGCCCGTGCTGGCCGTGGCCGCCGGCGGCTAGCCCCGTGCTGGCCGGGGCCGCCGGCGGCTAGCGCCCGTGCTGGCCGTGGCCGCCGGGCGGCTAGCCCCGTGCTGGCCGTGGCCGCCGGCGGCTAGCGCCCGTGCTGGCCATGACCGCCGGGCGGCTAGCCCCGTGCTGGCTCGGGTCTTCGGATAACGATCTTCGGTACACGAATCCCAGTCCCCGGCAGTCTGAAGTTTGTACTTTGAGTTTTCTCAAGTCCTCGCAGGACGAATCATCGAGATTCCGTGTACGAATGCGAATTTCGATTAACTTAGTTTTCCTCGCAGGAACGGACATGAGGCGAAGACTTAGTTTTCCTTCGATTAACTTAACTAAAATCGACAGTGCGAATTTCGGTTCCCACAGTTTGGCGCTGGAAGGAGGGGAGGTCGGATTCTCTTACTCAAAAACCTACGATTGGTAACAACAGCATGGCCACATCACCTGTCCGCAACATCGTGTCATTCGGGCTAGCCCCCGTGCTGGCCGTGGCCGCCGGCGGCTAGCGCCCGTGCTGGCCGTGGCCGCCGGGCGGCTAGCCCCGTGCTGGCCGTGGCCGCCGGCGGCTAGCGCCCGTGCTGGTCGTGGCCGCCGGGCGGCTAGCCCCGTGCTGGCCGTGGCCGCCGGCGGCTAGCGCCCGTGCTGGCCGTGGCCGCCGGGCGGCTAGCCCCGTGCTGGCCGGGGCCGCCGGCGGCTAGCGCCCGTGCTGGCCGTGGCCGCCGGGCGGCTAGCCCCGTGCTGGCCGTGGCCGCCGGCGGCTAGCGCCCGTGCTGGCCATGACCGCCGGGCGGCTAGCCCCGTGCTGGCTCGGGTCTTCGGATAACGATCTTCGGTACACGAATCCCAGTCCCCGGCAGTCTGAAGTTTGTACTTTGAGTTTTCTCAAGTCCTCGCAGGACGAATCATCGAGATTCCGTGTACGAATGCGAATTTCGATTAACTTAGTTTTCCTCGCAGGAACGGACATGAGGCGAAGACTTAGTTTTCCTTCGATTAACTTAACTAAAATCGACAGTGCGAATTTCGGTTCCCACAGTTAACCCCTTCAAAAAATGAGTTTTCGGTAAATACTCTACATACTAAAGTTTATACTCTTTACTTTTGTTTAAAAAATTTCAAACCACGTTCGAAATTTGAATGAATATATTCTAAACTATCTTTCATGGTATATATGAATCATTCTAATTTTTAATATTTAGTTTGGTAAAATTTTATATACTGCCTAGATTAGTGGAATTATCATTATAAAATCTTTATTATCTAGAGAAACGGAGACTAGAAAGGTTCTAAACTCTTTGACCATCATCTTATGTCAGTGCTTGATGAAAGTATATACTAAAACCAGATTATCATATTTTTTGATTTTTTTTTTCAAAATCCGTAGGCCTTCAAAAATATTGAGTTTTCAGTAAATGTTCTACATACTGAAATTTATACTCTTCTCTTTAGTTTAAAAATTTCAAACCACATTCTACATTTGAATTAATGTATTCTAAACTATCTTTCATGGTATATAGGAATTATTCTATCGTTTAATATTTAGTTTACTAAAATTTCATATACTGTCTAGATTAATGGAATTAACATTATAAATATTCATTATCTAGAGAAACGGAGACAACAGAGGTTCTAAACTCTTTGATCACCGTATTATGTTAGTGCTCGATTAAACTATACACTAAAACCAGATTTTCATATTTTTGATTTTTTCCAAAATCCGTGCGTTAACCGCTTCAAAAAAATAAGTTCTCGGTAAATACTCTATGTACTGAAGTTTATACTCTTCACTTTTGTTTAAAAAGTTTTAAACCACGTTCGACATTTAAATGAATATATTCTAAACTATCTTTCATTGTATATATGAATCATTCTAATATTTTAATATTTAGTTTGGTAAAATTTTATACTGCCTAGGTTAGTGGAATTACCATTATAAAATCTTTATTATCTATAGAAACGGAGACTATAAAGGTTATAAACTCTTTGACCATCATCTTATGTCAGTGCTTGATGAAAGTATACACTAAAACAAGATTTTCATATTTTTGAATTTTTTTTTCAAAATCCGTAGGTTAACCCCTTCAAAAATATTGAGTTTTCGGTAAATGCTCTACATACTGAAATTTATACTCTTCTCTTTAGTTTAAAAATTTTAAACCACATTCTACATTTGAATTAATGTATTCAAAACTATCTTTCATGGTATATAGGAATTATTTTATTGTTTAATATTTAGTTTACTAAAATTTCATATACTGTCTAGATTAATGGAATTAGCATTATAAAATATTCATTATCTAGAGAAACGGAGACAACAGAGGTTCTAAACTCTTTGATTAACATATTATGTTAGTGCTCGATTAAACTATACACTAAAACCAGATTTTCATATTTTTGAATTTTTTTCCAAAATCCGTGGGTTAACCCCTTCAAAAATGAGTTTTCGGTAAATACTCTATTTAATGAAGTTTATACTCTTTAATTTTGTTTAAAAAATTTCAAACCACGTTCGACATTTGAATGAATATATTCTAAACTATCTTTCATGGTATATATGAATCATTCTAATTTTTAATATTTAGTTTGGTAAAATTTCATATACTGCCTAGATTAGTGGAATTACCATTATAAAATCTTTATTATCTAGAGAAACGGAGACTAGAAAGGTTATAAAATCTTTGACCATCATCTTATGTTAGTGCTTGACGAAAGTATACACTAAAACAAGATTTTCATATTTTTGAATTTTTTCAAAATCCGTAAGTTAATCCCTTCAAAAATATTGAGTTTTCGGTAAATGCTCTACATACTGAAATTTATACTCTCCTATTTAGTTTAAAATTTTCAAACCACATTCTACATTTGAATTAATGTATTCTAAACTATCTTTCATGGTATATAGGAATTATTCTATTGTTTAATATTTAGTTTACTAAAATTTTTTATACTGTCTAGATTAATGGAATTAGCATTATAAAATATTTATTATCTAGAGAAACATAGACAACAGAGGTTCTAAACTCTTTGATCAACATATTATGTTAGAGCTCGATTAAACTATACGCTAAAACCAGATTTTTCATATTTTTGAATTTTTCCAAAATGCGTGGGTTAACCCCTTCAAAAATGAGTTTTCGGTAAATACTCTACGTATTGAAGTTTATACTCCTTACTTTTGCTTAAAAATTTCAAACCACGTTCGACATTTGAATGAATATATTCTAAACTATATTGCATGGTATATATGAATCATTCTTTTTTTAATATTTAGTTTGGTAAAATTACATACACTGCCTGGATTAGTGGAATTATCATTATAAAATCTTTATTATCTACAGAAACGGAGACTAGAAAGGTTATAAAATCTTTGACCATCATCTTATGTCAGTGCTTAATGAAAGTATACACTAAAACCAGATTTTCATATTTTTGAATTTTTTTTCAAAATCCGTAAGTTAATCCCTTCAAAAATATTGAGTATTCGGTAAATGCTCTACATACTGAAATTTATACTCTCCTCTTTAGTTTAAAAATATCAAACCACATTCTACATTTGAATCAATGTATTCTAAACTATCTTTCATGGTATATAGGAATTATTCTATTGTTTAATATTTAGTTTACTAAAATTTGATATAATGTCTAGATTAATGGAATTAGCATTATAAAATATTCATTATTTAGAGAAACGGAGAGAACAGAGGTTCTAAACTCTTTGATCACCATATTATGTTAGTGCTCGATTAAACTATATACTAAAACCAGATTTTCATATTTTTGATTTTGTTCCAAAATCCGTGGGTTAACCCCCTTCAAAAAATGAGTTTTCGGTAAACTATGTACTGAAGTTTATACTCTTTACTTTTGTTTAAAAAATTTCAAACCACGTTCGACATTTGAATGAATATATTCTAAACTATCTTTCATGGTATATATGAATTATTCTATTTTCTTAATATTTAGTTTGGTAAAATTTCATATACTGCCTAGATTAGTGGAATTACCATTATAAAATCTTTATTATCTAGAGAAACGGAGACTAGAAAGGTTCTAAACTCTTTGACCATCATCTTATGTCAGTGCTTGATGAAAGTATACACTAAAATAAGATTTTCAGATTTTTGAATTTTTTTTTTCAAAATCCGTAGGTTAACCCCTTCAAAAATATTGAGTTTTCGGTAAATGCTCTACATACTGAAATTTATACTCTTCTCTTTAGTTTAAAAATTTCAAACCACATTCTACATTTGAATTAATGTATTCTAAACTATCTTTCATGGTATATAGGACTTATTCTATTGTTTAATATTTAGTTTACTAAAATTTCATATACTGTCTAGATTAATGGAATTAGCATTATAAAATATTCATTATCTAGAGAAACGGAGACAACAGAGGTTCTAAACTCTTTGATCAACATATTATGTTAGTGCTCGATTAAACTATACACTAAAACCAGATTTTCATATTTTTGAATTTTTTTCCAAAATCCATGGGTTAACCCCTTCAAAAAATGAGTTTTTGGTAAATACTCTATTTAATGAAGTTTATACTCTTTAATTTTGTTTAAAAAATTTCAAACCATGTTCGAGATTTGAATGAATATATTCTAAACTATCTTTCATGGTATATATGAATCATTCTAATTTTTAATATTTAGTTTGGTAAAATTTCATATACTGCTTAGATTAGTGGAATTACCATTATAAAATCTTTATTATCTAGAGAAACGGAGACTAGAAATGTTCTAAATCTTTTACCATCATCTTATGCCAGTGCTTGATGAAAGTATACACTAAAACCAGATTTTCATTTTTTTAATTTTTTTTCAAAATCCGAGGGTTAACCCCTTTAAAAATATTGAGTTTTCGGTAAATGCTCTACATACTGAAATTTATACTCTTTTCTTAAGTTTAAAAATTTCAAACCACATTCTACATTTGAAATAATGTATTCTAAACTATCTTTCGTGGTATATAGGAATTATTCTATTTTTTAATATTTAGTTTACTATAATTTTATATACTGTATAGATTAATGAAATATAAAATATTCATAATCTAGAGAAACGGAGACAACATAGGTTCTAAATTTTTGATCACCATATTGTGTTAGTGCTGGATTAAACCCACGGATTTTGGAAAAAAATCAAAAATTTGAAAAAAAACCAAATTTTCAAATTTTTGATTTTTTTCCAAAATCCGTGGGTTAACCCCTTCAAAAAAATGAGTTCTCGGTAAATGCTCTATGTATTGAAGTTTATACTCTTCACTGTTGTTTAAAAATTTCAAATCACGTTCGACATTTGAATTAATGTATTGTAAACTATATTTCATGGTTTATAAGAATCATTCAAAAATTTTAATATTTCGTTTACTAAAATTACATATACTGCCAAGATGAGTGGAATTACCCATATAAAATCTTCATTATCCAGAGAAACGGAGACAAAAATGTTATAAACCTCTTTGACCATCATCTTATGACTGTTCTTGATGAAACTATACACTAAAACAAGATTTTCATACTTTTGAAAATTTTCCAAAATCCGTGGGTTACTTTTAAAATAACGAGTTTTCGGTAAATCCTCTATATACTAAAGTTTATACTCTTCACTTTTGTTTTAAAATTTCAAACCACTTTCGACATTTAAGTTAATAGATTCTAAACTATCTTTCATGATATATAATAATCATTTTAAAAATTTAGTGTTTAATTTGGTAAAATTTCATATACTGCCTAGATTAGTGGAATTACCATTATAAAATATTTATTATCTAGATAAACGGAGACAAAAAAAGTTCTAAACCACCCTGACCATATTCTTATGTCAGTTCTCAAAGAAACTATCCACTAAAACCACATTTTCATATTATTTTTTTTCAAAATCCGTGGGTTAACCTCTTTTAAAATAATGAGTTTTGGGTAAATCCTCTATATACTGACGTTTATACTCTTCACTTTTATTTAAAAATTTCAAACCACATTCGACATTTGAATTAATATATTTTAAACTATCTTTCTTGCTATATTGTAATCATTCTAATTTTTTAATATTCGGTTTACTAAAATTTCATATACTGTCTAAATTAGTAGAATTAACATTATAAAATATTCATCATCTAGAGAAATAGAGACAACATATGTTCTAAACTATTTGACCATCATATTATGTTAGTTATTGATGAAACTATACACTAAAACCAGTTTTTCATATTTTTCAAATTTTCCAAAATCCGTGGGTTAACCCCTTCTAAAATAATGAGTTTTCGGTAAATGCTCTATATACTGAAGTCTATACTCTTCAATTTTGTTTAAAAAATTCAAACATTATTTTAAATTTGAATTAATGTATTCTAAATTATCTTTAATGGTATATAGGAATCATTCTAATTTTTAATATTTAGTTTAGTAAAATTTCATATACTGTCTAGATTAATGTAATAGCAATATAAAATTTTCATTATCTAGAGAAACGGAGACAACAGAGGTTATAAACTCTTTGTCTATCATCTTATGTTAGTGATCTATGAAACTATACACTAAAATCTGATTTTCACATTTTTGAAAATTTTCCAAAATCTATGGGTTTGCCCCTTCTAAAATAATGAGTTTTCGGTAAATGTTCTATATACTTAAGTTTAGACTCTTCACTTTTGTTTAAAAACTTCTAACCACATTCGACATTTGAATTAATGTATTCTAAAGTATCTTTCTTGGAATATAGGAATTATTCTAATTTTTAATATTTAGTTTTGTAAAATTTCATATACTGCATAGATCAATGGAATTAGCATTATAAAATCTTTATTATCTAAAGAAACATAGACTAGAAAGGTTCTAAAATCTTTGACCATCATCTTATGTCAGTGCTCGATGAAAGTCTAAAATAAGATTTTCATATTTTTGAATTTTTTTCAAAATCCGAGGGTTAACCCCTTCAAAAATATTGAGTTTTCGGTAAATGCTCTATATACTGAAATTTATACTCTTCTCTTTAGTTTAAAAATTTCAAACCAAATTCTATATTTGAATTAATGTATTCTAAATTATCTTTCATAATATATAGGAATTATTCTATTTTTAATATTTAGTTTACTAAAATTTCATATATTGTCTAGATCAATGGAATTAACATTATAAAATATTCATTTTCTAGAGAAACAGAGACAACAAAGGTTCTATACTCTTTGATCATCATCTTATGTTAGTGCTTGATTAAAATATACACTAAAACCAGATTTTTATTTTTTTGAAAATTTTCCAAAATTCGTGGGTTAGCCCCTTCTAAAAAAATGAGTTCTCGGTAAATGCTCTATGTACTGAAGTTTATACTCTTCATTTTTGTTTAAAAATTTCAAACCACATTCGACATTTGAATTAGTGTATTCTAAACTATCTTTAGAAATCATTCTAAATTTTTAATATTTCATTTACTAAAATTTCATATACTGCCTAGATGAGTAAAATTACCCTTATAAAATCTTCATTATCTAGAGAAACGGATACAAAAATGTTATAAACCTCTTTGACCATCATCTTATGACAGTTCTTGATGAAAATATACACTAAAACAAGATTTTCATATTTTTGAAAATCCCTTTTAAAATAAAGAGTTTTCGGTAAATTCTCTATATACTAAAGTTTATACTCTTCACTTTTGTTTTAAGATTTCAAACCACTTTCAACATTTGATTTAATATATTCTAAACTATCTTTCATGGTATATACTAATCATTCTAATTTTTTAATATTTAGTTTGGTAAAATTTCATATACTGCCTAGATTAGTGGAATTACCATTATAAAATATTTATTATCTAGAGAAACGGAGACAACAAAGTTCTAAACCTCTCTGACCATCGTCTTATGTCAGTTCTCTAAGAAACTATACACTAAAACCCGATTTTCATATTTTTGATTTTTTTTTTAAAACTCTGTGGGTTAACCCCTTTTAAAATAATGAGTTTTTAGTAAATCCTCTATATCCTGTCGTCACTGTGGAGAATTGGAAACCGCAGATCACATCTTCCCTAAACCCTAAACCCTAAACCCAACGGAATCACTATCGTTTGCAACAGCTCTCATAGACTCTGCTCGGCTCACTAATCTTCCTCCGCTAGGAGTAACCGGAGCACTATTCCCCTGGATCTGCTGGGGGCTATGGACAGCAAAAAAAAATCTCCTCTTCGAAAATAGGAAGTTCTCTCCAACTGAAATCTTAGCACGAGCCATCATCAATGCAAGGGACTGGAATCAGGCACAGATCACTATGACAGGCACCCAAGGCGTTAGGACTACATCAGCTTCTCTCGGCCAACAACGACACTCCCCAGGTATCGTCTGCTTCACGGATGCGGCCTGGCTAGTTTCAATGAACAGAGCAGGTTGCGGGTGGTCCTTCTCCACCCCAGATGCGCATCCTCCTCTGCAGGGAACGACGACCTTTGATTTCGTCTCCTCATCACTCATGGCTGAAGCCTTAGCGGTTTGATCGGCTCTCCTCCATGCTCGCGAAGCGGGAATCACAGAAATCTGTATCAAAACAGATTGTCAGGCACTAGTTGCTATCCTCTCTTCGAATCGTCTTCCGGCGGATCTCTACGGAATCTCTCGGGACATCGAAGCCCTATCTACTTGTTTTTCTTTCTTTTCGTTTGTTTACATTTCGAGAAACCTGAACTCTGTTGCGGATGCTCTTGCTAAGTCCGCCTTGTACTCTGCACCCATCAACTAGCTTGATGGGAAGCCTTCTATTTTAGTAATATCCAGTGTTCGAAAAAAAAATACTCTTCACTTTTGGTTAAAAATTTCAAACCACATTCTAAATTTGAATTAATGTATTCTAAAATATCTTTCATGTTATTTAGGAATCATTCTAATTTTTAATATTTAGTTTACTAAAATTTCATATACTGCCTAGATTAGTTAAATTAACATTAAAAAATCTTCATTATCTAATGAAATGGAGACAACAGAGGTTCTAAACTCTTTGACCATCATCTTATGTTAGTGCTCAATAAAACTCTACACTAGAACAAATTTTCATATTTTTTAAATTTTCCCAAAATCTGTGGGTTAACCCCTTTCTAAAATAATGAGTTTTCGGTAAATGCTCTATATACCGAAGTTTATTTTCTTCACTTTTGTTTAAAAATTTCAAACCACATTTGACATTTGAATTAATTTATTCTAAACTATCTTTCTTGGTATATAGAAATCATTCTAATTTTTAATATTTAATTTTATAAAATTTCATTTACTGCCTAGATCAATAGAATTATGTTGGAATTGAACCTTTGATTAAACTTACAAAGAGAAGAAGAAGAAGTGGAAGCAAGGAAGCTTGCCACATAAAGAAAAGAAGAAGAAGAAGAAAAAGCTTGGAGCGCAAGCAGCAAAAAAAGAAGAAGAAGCAAAGCCAACTAATTACAATAAGTCCAACGAGAAGTTGAGATGTGACTTTAGTCACAAAGAATCAAGTTGAGAAGGAGAAGAATTAGTTGGCTAAACTATCTAAGGAAAAGTGAAGTATTGAATAAAAGCCTAGCTAAGAAGAGTTAGTGAGGGTTGTTGAAAGTTGTTTAAGTCTAAGTCTAGAGTCCAAGTTGTGCAAGTGTTGTAAGTAGAGAAGTCTACTATAAAATGTATGTGTGTGTTGTTGTAAGAAAATCATCCAAGTCTAATAAAGAGAAGAGTTGGAGAAAGAACAATGTAGACAATTAAAGATAATCTCTCTTCTCTCTCTACATGGACAAAGATAAATGTGAGAGAGAGAAAAAAGAGAGTGAGTGTGCTTGTGTTTATGATGAAACACAAGTAAAGAAACAGATAATCTCTCTTCTCTCTTCATGAACAAAGACAAACGTGAGAGAGAGTAAAGAGAGAGTGAGTGTCCTTGTGTTTATGATAAAACACAAGACAGAAACAGAGTGAACAAAACTGAGAGGCCAAACCAAGAAGATCAGAATGTCAACAAATTAGCATTATAAAATCTTTATTATCTAGGAAAACGGAAACTAGAAAGATTCTAAATTCTTTGACCATGCTCGATGAAAATATACACTAAAACCAGATTTTCATATTTTTGAATCTTTTTCTAAAATCCGTGGGTTAACCCTTTCAAAAATATTGAGATTTTGGTAAATGCTCTACATATTGAAATTTATACTCTTCTCTTTAGTTTAAAAATTTCAAACCACATTCTGCATTTGAATTTATGTATTATAAACTATCTTTCATTGTATATAGGAATCATTCTATTTTTTAATATTTAGTTTACTAAAATTTCATATACTGTCTAGATTAATGGAATTAACATTATAAAATATTCATTATCTAGAGAAACGGAGACAACAGAGGTTCTAAACTCTTTGACCACCATCTTATGTTAGTGCTCGATTAAACTATACACTAAAACTAGATTTTCATATTTTTGATTTTTTCCGAAATCCGTGGGTTAACCCCCTTCTAAAAAATGAGTTCTCGGTAAATGCTATATGTACTGAAGTTTATACTTTTATTTAAAAATTTCAAACCACGTTCGACATTTGAATCAATGTATTCTAAACTAACTTTCATGGTATATAGGAATCTTTCTAAATTTTTAATATTTCGTTTACTAAAATTTCATATACTGCCTAGATGAGTGAAATTACCCTTAGAAAATCTTCATTATCCAGAGGAACGGAGACTAAAATGTTACAAACCTCTTTGACCATCATCTTATGACAGTTTTTGATGAAACTATACACTAAAACCCGATTTTCATATTTTTGAAATTTTTTCAAAATCTGTGGGTTAACCCCTTTTAAAATAATGACTTTTCGGTAAATCCTCTATATACTAAAGTTTAAACTCTGCACTTTTGTTTTAAAATTTCAAACCACTTTCGACATTTGAGTTAATATATTCTAAACTATCTTTCATGGTATATAGTAATCATTCTATTTTTTTAATATTTAGTTTGGTAAAATTTTATATAATACCTAGATTATTGAAATTACTATTATAAAATATTTATTATCTAGAGAAACGGAGACAACCAAGGTTCTAAACCTCTTTGACCAGCATATTTTGTCAGTGCTCTAAGAAACTATACGCTAAAACCAGATTTTCCTATTTTTGATTTTTTTTTCAAAATCCGTGGGTTAACTTCTTTTAAAATAATGAGTTTTGGGTAAATCCTCTATATATTGACGTTTATACTTTTCACTTTTGTTTAAAAATTTCAAACCTCATTATAAATTTGAATTAATGTATTGTAAATTATATTTCATGGTATATAGGAATCATTCTAATTTTTTTAATATTTAGTTTACTAAAATTTCTTATAGTGTCTAAATTAGTGGAATTAGCATTATAAAATTTTCTTTATCCAGAGAAACGGAGACAACAATGGTTCTAAACTCTTTGACCCTAAACCCCCTTCACAAATATTAAGTTTTCGGTAAAGATTTCCATTGAGCATTGACATAAGATGATGGTCAAAGAGTTTAGAACCTTTCTAGTCTCCGTTTCTCTAAATAATAAAGATTTTATAATGCTAATTCCATTGATCTATGCAGTATATGAAATTTAACCAAACAAAATATTAAAATTTAGAATGATTCCTATATACCAAGAAAGATAGTTTAGAAAACATAAGTTCAAATGTCGAATGTGGTTTGAAATTTTTAAACAAAACTGAGTAATATAAACTTCAGTATACAGAGAATTTACCAAAAATTCATTATTTTATAAGGGGTTAACCCATGGATTTTGGAAAAAAAATTTAAAAAATGAAAATCTAGTTTCAGTGTATATTTTCATCTTGCACTAACATAAGATGATAGTCAAAGATTTTAGAACCTCTGTTGTCTCCGATTCACTAGATAATGAAGATTTATAATGCTAATTCCACTAGTATAGGCATTATATGAAATTTTAGTTAACTAAATATTAAAAATTAGAATGATTCCTATATACCATGAAAGATAGTTTAAAATAAATTAATTCAAATGTATAATGTGGTTTGAAATTTTTAAACTAAAGTGAAGAGTGTATACTTCAGTATATAGAGCATTTACCGAAAAATCATTATTTCAAAAGGGATTAACCCACGGATTTTGAAAAAAAAATCAAAAATATGAAAATCTAGTTTTAGTGTATAGTTTCTTAGAGAACTGACAAAATATGATGGTCAAAGAGGTTTAGAACATTTGATGTCTCCATTTTTCTAGATAATAAAGATTTTATAATGGTAATCCCACTAATCTTGGCAGTATATGAAATTTTACCAAACTAAATATTAAAAAATTAGAATGATTCCTATATACCATGAAAGATAGTTTAGAATACATTCATTCAAATGTCAAATGTGTTTGAAAAGTTTAAAACAAAAGTAAAGAGTATAAACTTCAGTATATAGAACATTTACCGAAAACTCAGTATTTTATAAGGGGTTAACCCACGGATTTTGGAAAAAATTGAAAAATATGGAACACTGGTTTTAGTGTATAGTTTCATCAAGAATTAACATAAGATGATGGTCAAATAGTTTAGAAACTCTGTTGTCTCTGTTCCTCTAGATAATGAACATTTTATAATGTTAATTCCACTAATCTAGACAGTATATGAAATTTTAGTAAACTGAATATTAAAAAATTAGAATGATTCTTATATAACAAGAAAGATAGTTTAGAATACATTGATTCAAATGTCGAATGTGGTTTGAAATTTTAAAACAAAAGTGAAGTATAAACTTTAGTATATAAAGCATTTACCGAAAACTCATTATTTTAGAAGAGGATAACCCACAGATTTTTGAAAAAAATTTTAAAATATTAAAATCTGTTTTAGTGTAGAGTTTTATTGAGCAGTAACATAAGATTATGGTCAAAGAGTTTAGAACCATTGTTGTCTCCGTTTCTCTGGATAAAGAAAATTTTATAATGCTAATTCCACTAATTTAGACA
>NC_079511.1:26229396-26263575 GCF_000801105.2 Raphanus sativus | reverse complement strand
CGTCAAGCTATGAGTGAACTGGTCAGGTCAAGAAGCTTATGATATATTGTTTTTTCTTTACGAATGATATTTCGTAAAATATTGCCGAGCTTTTACTTTACAGAGTTTTTCAACAAAATGTTGTCGAGTTAATTTTACAGAAACTGTTTCGTAAATGTTGTCGAGTTTGGTCGCGCAGAAGCTGTCTCGTGAAGTATTCTAGGATTATTTTACGAAAGGTGCAAAGTATTGGATTGGACTATCGTCGGAACAGTTTTGCGAGGATTTTCCGTGCTTGACGAATGTTGTGTCGCCCGATAACCAGCGCAGTACGGTGCGCTAGCGTCGTCCGGCCTAGAGGCAGCACGGGGGCTAGCCAACACTTGATGTCGAGTCTTTCCGGAAGATCTTCGATCCATTGCCGAGGGAAATGGTGTTTTAAGATAACCATCACCGTTTTATAACGAAGTTTTCCTGCATGTTGACGTCTTATGGATTCTTCGAAATCTTGGAGCAAGAAAAGGAGTTTTGTTTTGCGGGATCTCGGAAAGTCGCAAAACACGGATTTCCTGACGACTCCGGGGCCTAGAACTTACGCACGAAGACTAGCCGTCCGACGACCCGAGCCAGCACGGGCTAGCCGCCCGGCGACCACGGCCAGCACGGGCGCTAGCCGCCGGCGGCCACGGTCAGTGCGGGGCTAGCCGCCCGGCGGCCACGGCCAGCACGGGCGCTAGCCGCCGGCGGCCATGGCCAGCACGGGGCTAGCCGCCGCGGCGGCCCACGGCCAGCACGGGCGCTAGCCGCCGGCGCCACGGCCAGCACGGGGCTAGCCGCCCGGCGGCCACGGCCAGCACGGGGCTAGCCGCCCCGGCGCCACGGCCAGCACGGAGCTAGCTGCCCGGCGGCCACGGCCAGCACGGGCGCTAGCCGCCGGCGGCCACGGCCAGCACGGGGCTAGCCGCCCGGCGGCCACGGCCACGACCGGAGTTGGCTGCTCGGTTCCTTCGACTTGTGCGTGTTTTTGCGTTCTTGTTTGTTTTCCGTAGGTTTTTCCTTGTGTAAAAAATGTTTCTTTTAGACGTTGTTGACCTTTTATTTTACGAGAGTTATTTCACAAAATGTTGTCGAGTTAATTTTACGGAAACTGTTTTGTAAAATGTTGTCGAGTTTATCATGCAAAAGCTGTCTCGTGAAATATTTTCGAGAATTTATTTTACGAAAGGTGTTCCGTAAAATGTTATCGAATTTTATCATTAGAAACCGCGGATTGGTAACCCGATCAGTCGTGCTTTCTGTTTCATGAGTAGTTTGGGGTTTCTCCGCGATTCCAGGAGAAATTCTAAAAAGCATTTTCAGTCGAAACTCTACTTGGTAATCAGACCGTCATATCATCTTTGGGCTCGATCCTTCCTAAAATCGTATGTGGGTCGTTTAGCCGTGATTCGGGCCCCTTTTGGGCTGTCTTGGGCCTTAGACGTTTTTACGATTTTTCTTTAGAAAAAGCCGTCGATGTTGACACTGTTTTTTCCGAAAGGTTTCAATTCCCCGTATAGTTAAGGCAACTGGTGTTCAAAGCTAACCATAGCCGTTTTATACGGCAGGCAGGAATCCGTCCCACTACCAAGTCTTTTTATGAATTTTACCGAAGTCTTTCTTAGATAATCCCAAACGAGGGGGGTTGTGTCCATGGACGATAGGAGTTTGTTTCCTGCGGTTGCCTCGACCACAGACGGTCGATGTGCGGAAGCGGAAAACAATCCTTCGGGCATGGCTTTGTTGATCAGTAAAGTCGACGCACACTCGCCATTTCCCGTTTTTCTTCTGACGACGACGGGATTGGCGAGCCAGTCGGAAATATCTTACTTCTGTTATTGATCCAACTTTGAGGAGTCTTTCGACTTCCTCATTAACCGCAGTTGCCCGTTCGGGGCCTAGCTTTCGCCTCTTTTGTTTTTACGGGTTTATGAGTTGGATCGATGGGTAGTTCGTGACATGTTACGTTGATGTCGATTCCCGGCATATCTCCCGCAGCCCAAGCAAACGTGTTAAGGTTCTTCTTGAGACATGCGGTGAGTTCTGCTTTCAATAGATTGCGGAGATTGGCTCCAATCTCCACGCACCGCTCTGGGTTAGTCTCGTCGAGGCAGACCGAAATTACTGGTTCGCAAGTGGGCTCACGTTTTCCTTCCAGGACCTCAGCTCTTTGCGACTGCCAGAAGATTTCTGGAGGGTCCTGCGATGCTGGTTCGTGAGTTGCTTGCTTTTTGGGTTAGTTTCGGACTCAGAGTTTTTTCGTTTTAACCCAGCGGCCAAGCAGACTTGCGGCGCTTTACGATCTCCTTGTATTGTTTCAACTCTGAGGAGGGTCGGAAATTTGAGGCACAGATGGAAAGTCGAGGGGATTGCTCGCAAGGAATTTAACCACGGAGTCCCGACGGATCGCGCGGTCATGACGATCGCGTTATATGCTGCTGGACCGTCGACTACCAAAAACTCCACCATCTTCGGGACGCTCCCGGCTCTGACCGAGAGATCGACTGAGCCGAGGGTCATTGTGATGTTTCCTGAGAGTCCGATTATTGGGTTGGGATCGTCCGTGATAGCGCTTAGGTCGATTCCCATCCTCTCGAGAGTGTTTCTTATATATAATATTTGTCAAGCATCCGGTGTCGACCAATATTCTTGCTACGTCGATGTCCTGGATCGTTAGTCTGATAACGAGGAGTTCGTCGTGAGGTTTGGCTTGACCAGCCGTTGCTCTGTCCCCGAATGACACGATGTTGCGGACAGGTGATGTGGCCATGCTGTTGTTACCAATCGTAGGTTTTTGAGTAAGAGAATCCGACCTCCCCTCCTTCCAGCGCCAAACTGTGGGAACCGAAATTCGCACTGTCGATTTTAGTTAAGTTAATCGAAGGAAAACTAAGTAAACCTAGTTTTCCCTGAAGGCTCGGATTCTCTGCGGTAACCAAACGAAATTGATAGAATAAAGCAACGTAGCGGAAAAATTGCACTAAGGCGTTTTATTGAACAGATGGTACAATATTCTTCCGAAAAAGGGAAGTAGAGAGACGCTGAAGCGAAAAACGACGGAAATAAAGGAGACAAAACGTTCTAAGCTTTGCTCCGCTATTCTAACTCCTAAGTCCTAAGCTAGCAGGAATTCTCTAAGACCCTAAGTTTCGGATTTGCTCTCTCTCTGAGATTTTTGCTCTGCCTTTCTCCTCTCCCAAAAGCTCCTTTATATACCCCTTCTTATGACGGTCTATTCTCCTCCTGGGCCGCAAGGCGGGCTTCTTTCCATTTTCGTCGGCTTTCATCGGGAAACTTGACATTTATCTTCGGGAAACTTGACATTTATCCTTCCGGAAATTTAGCATTTATCTCGCTATGCAAAGATAAACGTAAATCGTCGTATCTATCTCAGATAATCGTAAACGGACTGTCCGATCGTGTTTAGTCCCTTTCGGGCCGTTTCCAGGACTTCCGTGGTTTTCTACGATCTCTCCGGAAGTTCTTCATTCATTCGTAGAGTTGAGACGAGTGGTGTCTTAAGATAACCATCGCTGTTTCGTACGAAGAATTTAAGATCTTCCTTCCGGTTGATACCTTACGAGTTTCCGAAGTGTTTCCGACGGTCTTTGATTGGAGTAAGGACTGGAGTTTCGTACACGGAATCTCGATGATTCGTCCTGCGAGGACTTGAGAAAAACTCAAAGTACAAACTTCAGACTGCCGGGGACTGGGATTCGTGTACCGAAGATCGTTATCCGAAGACCCGAGCCAGCACGGGGCTAGCCGCCCGGCGGTCATGGCCAGCACGGGCGCTAGCCGCCGGCGGCCACGGCCAGCACGGGGCTAGCCGCCCGGCGGCCACGGCCAGCACGGGCGCTAGCCGCCGGCGGCCCCGGCCAGCACGGGGCTAGCCGCCGGCGGCCACGGCCAGCACGGGCGCTAGCCGCCGGCGGCCACGGCCAGCACGGGGCTAGCCGCCCGGCGGCCACGACCAGCACGGGCGCTAGCCGCCGGCGGCCACGGCCAGCACGGGCGCTAGCCGCCGGCGGCCACGGCCAGCACGGGGGCTAGCCGCCCGGCGGCTACGACCAGGACGTGCGTCTCGACGAGGGCTTCGATTTGATATGTTGATCGTTTTCTGGGTCCTCACGGTTTGAGAGAACGGGCTCTTTGAAGTTTCCCAGCGGCAAGGACCAGCACGGGGGCTTAGCCGCCCGGCGGCCAGGACCAGCACGGGGGCTAGCCGCCGGCGGCCAGGACCAGCACGTGCGTCTCGACGAGGGCTTCGATTTGATATCTTGATCGTTCTCTGGGTCCTCACGGTTTGAGAGAACGGGCTCTTTGAAGTTTCAAGGCGGATTCCTTGTCGTTCGGCCTATCCAAACTTAGATCACTTCCCGTTTCTTCCTTATACTTTCGTATGACAAATAGACTTAGCCGTTGATTTCGAGATAACCGTTTTTGACCCCAACATTAACCCACGGATTTTGGAAAAAAAATAAAAAATATGAAAATCTGGTTTTAGTGTATAGTTTAATCGAGCACTAACATAATATGTTGATCAAAGAGTTTAGAACCTATGTTGTCTCCGTTTCTCTAGATAATTAATATTTTATAATGCTAATTCCATTAATCTAGACAGTATATGAAATTTTAGTAAACTAAATATTAAACAATAGAATAAGTCCTATATATCATGAAAGATAGTTTAGAATACATTAATTCAAATGTATAATGTGGTTTGAAATTTTTAAACTAAAGAGAAGAGTATAAATTTCAGTATGTAGAGCATTTACCGAAAATTCAATATTTTTGAAGGGGTTGACCCACGGATTTTGAAAAAAAAAATCAAAAATATGAAAATATGGTTTTAGTGTATAGTTTCATCAAGCACTGACATAAGATGATGGTCAAAGAGTTTAGAACCTTTCTAGTCTTCGTTTCTCTAGATAATAAAGATCTTATAATGGTAATTCCACTAATCTAGGCAGTATATGAAATTTTACCAAACTAAATATTAAAAAATTAAAATGATTCATATATACCATGAAAGATAGTTTAGAATATATTCATTCAAATGTGGAACGTGGTTTGAAATTTTTTAAACAAAAGTAAAGAGTATAAACTTCAGTACATAGAGTATTTACCGAAAACTCATTTTTTTGAAGGGGTTAACCCACGGATTTTGGAAAAAATTAAAATATGAAAATCTAGTTTTAGTGTATAGTTTAATCGAGAACTAACATAATATGGTGATCAAAGAGTTTAGAACCTATGTTGTCTCCGTTTCTCTAGATAATGAATATTTTATAATGCTAATTCCATTAATCTAGATAGTATATGAAATTTTAGTAAACTAAATATTAAACAATAGAATAATTCCTATATACCATGAAAGATATTTTAGAATACATTAATTCAAATGTAGAATGTGGTTTGAAATTTTTAAATTAAAGAGAAGTGTATATACCGAAAACTCAATATTTTTGAAGAGGTTAACCCACAGATTTTTGAAAAAAAAAATTAAAAATATGAAAATTTTGTTTTAGTGTATACTTTCATCAAGCACTGACATAAGATGATGGTCAAAGAGTTTAGAAACTTTCTAGTCTCTGTTTCTCTAGATAATAAAGATTTTATAATGATAATTCCACTAATCTAAGCAGAATATGAAATTTTACCAAACTAAATATTAAAAAATTAGAATGATTTATATATACCATGAAAGATAGTTTAGAATATATTCATTCAAATGTCGAATGTGGTTTGAAATTTTTTAAACAAAAGTAAAGAGTATAAACTTCAGTATATAGAGCATTTACCGAAAACTCATTATTTTATAAGGAGTTAATCCATAGATTTTGGAATAATTTCAAAATAAGAAAATCTGGTTTTAGTGCATAGTTTCATCGAAAACTAATATAAGATGATGGTCACAGAGTTTATAACCTCTCTTATTTTCGTTTCTCTTGATCAGCAAAGACTGTGATATGTTCCCGTTAGTGTAGTTGTTTTCTACCATATATAGCTGTTTTTCACCTGTATCTCGAATTGAGAATTGTTAGTCATATAATAAACCAACTAGGTGATACCCACGCCTTGCGCGGAATGAACGAACTAAATAAAGATTAAAATTTTTAATCTATAGATATTAGAATGGTAAATGTTTTAGTCACAAATATTACATACATATTATATAATGAGACATTGAAGGACATTGTGCATATTATAGAAAGCAAGCTTCAAATTTTTTTAAAACTTGTGTAATTGGTAAGGTGTAATTAAAGTAAATTTTGTGAAAGTAAATCAATAAGAGTAATTTACAACTTGTGTAATCAGTTAAATTTTTGTTTAACTATTTAAAAACTTGTTTAATAATATTTCTCAATAAAATCTCCGAATTTTGTGTGTGATTTTTAATTAGTTATGAGAACTTAAATAAATTTATAGTAACTTTTTTATATTAACCGAAACCAAAATGCTTTATGATGACTGCATATATCAGTTTTCTATTTTTCAATATTGCATAAACTACGGTCAAATTTAAATTTCCTTAATATCTATCTTTTCTTAGAATAGTATTATTTAAATTTGCTTATGAAACTTAAATTTAATATCTAATCAAATTTGGTTAAATTACTGTCATAATCTATCTTTTGATTCATATGCAAATTTATGAACAATAAAATTATTAATCTATTAACATTTATTGGGATTTCTTAGTCTCAACGTCTTGTTGCTTAAGTTAAAGGATTTCAATTTATTATAAATTTTCATTTTAAAATTTATGTACTTCGTAATATCAATTCATAATATTAAGATTAATGACATGATTGACATTGTGATTCGCCTAAACACATAAAATTGAATTAATATAGACACAATTAATGACATAATTATGATTTATAGGGATGATGGCCATTATCATAATGATATTATTATGATTTGTAATATATTATAAGAAATAATAGGCGTTTTTATTTCGGTCAAAAATATTGAATTGCATACCAATTTTTTAGTCAGAAAGAGATTGAGATGAAGTAAAAAACATGTAGAACATGTAATATATATGTCACTAACTTTTTATGATAACATATAGATTGATATTCACATTTTTAATATTTAAAAAAAAAAAATTGTAACTAATACTTTTGTAAAGTATTAGCTGGTTCTAGAATTATTTTTATTTTAAATATAAATTAAAATAAATAAATTTACAAATTATCGAATATAAAAATTTTGAGAGTTTAATTTTGAAGTAAATAAAATATCATAAATAACTCATAGAAAACTAATGACAAAAAATTAGTATATTGTTTTTTATTTTAAAATAAATTTACAAAAGAACAACATGTCAATATATGAATAGTACAATTACATCAAATTGCATCAAGTTATAGATTTTTAATATAATATTTTGTGCAAATAAAAATATTATTATCAAACATCATAATATATTCTACTATGTATGTAAATTACAAATATAAAAATGTAAATGAGTTTTTCTTATAAAACCAGCAGTTTATGAGTTTACATTGAACAAAAATTAAATCAAACATCCACACGGAGGCGCAGATCAAATTCTAGTTTCTATTCTACTTTTGACACTTTCAAAATTTATTTATAAAGTATAATATCGAAATTTATGTTTCCATAATATCATACAGCGTTTTATAGTATAAAGTATAAAACGCTGATCCGCACCCTACGTGGAGTAAATAGACTATAAAAAATTGTAATATTTATACTATTTATTTTCAGAAGGTAAATATGGGGTCACATATAATACATGTTATACAATGACGGAGTGAGTTAAATTGATTTTATTTGTATATGGTTAGTTACATTGTTTCTTAAGTATTTTGGATCATTGGTTAGATATAATCTTAAAACGTAAATAAATAGTAAACACATATATCAATTAGTTATGAGTTTAATATTAAAAGTAAAGTAGAGAATCCAATTATTTCTTCCATAAAAAAAACAAAACGTAGACATTATAATAATAAATTATGAAAAGTAGAACTTAAAAAAAAAAGTTTCACAGAAAAACAATCAATAACAACAACTGATATGGAAAGCATCTTTAAAACTCTCCGTTTGCAATCCTATAAAGAACAATAACAAAGAATATAAACTTATCAAATTACAAAGAATTATAAATGGGAAGTAAGTAAGTGAAATATATTACCTCTTTCTGAAAGCATCAATTTCTGGAACATCATTGGACTCAAACAGAACTTTAGAAAACCGATCAATGTTAGTCAAATTCTTGAATCAACCTTATCATGATAAAAAAAAATTTAGAAAAATATACAGATAATATTATCTCAACCGGTTTAAAAAAATTATAATAAATTACCTTTTCCCCAATTAATTTGCCAAAACTGTAAAACACAAAGTACGACGTTAGCATTTGTCTAATTCCATAAATCTTAGAAAACATGATTAAGTGTTCCATAAGCAACACACTTAATGACGACATTACTGTAAGTTTTGGAAAAAATGAATTAAATCAGTAATCAATCGCATATTTTTTTTTAATTTTGAAAATTTATTAGGTTACTATCATGTATCACAATCAATCCTTATATTTTCATCTAAAATTGGTAAGAATATAATAGACTACCATAATTGAAATACCGAAAATAATTGATTGATAAAAATTACTGATTTTCGGCCTGTGATTTACGTTTCTACATCAGTCTAGCTCTAAAATAGGAAAGAATACAATATAGACTAAACATAATTGAAATCTCATATATGATTGATTGATTCAAATTTTATTACTAATATTTGATTTGACACCAAGATTTACTTCATTAAGTTTATTTTTGATTCACTTAAATATAATTCATTGACTCAAACATAATTGAAATCCCGAAAAGTGGCTGACGATAATAAATGTTAATAATTTACGAATATTGTTTTAGTTTTGAAGTTATCTTTGTAATCATGGTTCTGAAAACATTATATACATTGACTTAACATTTTATAAAGTAGTGTAAACTCAAACGCTCAACGATTACAGCACTCAAAATATTGTATATAATATAAACAATAAATTTCACATTTCTGAAAATCGATCCAAAGTTTCTACTATTTTAAAACATTTTTTGAAAGAAACAGAAAAGACACCCACAATTAATTCATTTTGTTTTATGATCTCGAGTATCCAATTTTTTTTTTAAAAAAAATGGTTAAATAATAACCGAAGAATATAATTGGTGACAATATTGATATTTTTCTTATCTAGCAACTCATTAAATTTCATTGTTTGTCTTTAGTGAATATGCATAAAATGAAACATATACTATATATTAAATGTAATGGCATGATATGTAATTAGTCTAGATTGAAGAGGGTTTTTTCAAAAAAATTATGAGGTGGATTGTGGTTGTGACACCTAAGAAATGGCACATTTGTAAATCCCATATGAGACAAAGGTTTATTTTTAAATGATCTTCTCAAATAATAAGAAGGGGATGACAAAAGAAAAACTTGTCAAGAAAAAAACTCTTTTTATTTACCTCCTCTGCTTCTGTATACAAGGTAGCTAGCCTAGTTTCTTGACCAACCAAGTCTCAAACACTTCATCTTTCTAGACTTGAGCTAGCTGGACCAACAATGGCTGGTTGAATAATTTCCTTTGTCGAGAAAACTCCCCAAGTAACATCAGATTGAACCTTGTTTGATACACAGTTTGCTCCTTTGTTAAGTTATAGATGACAAAGCTATCTATTTGCTGTTGTTTTTTTAGTGTTTGACCCACTTGTATTTGGTTTCTACAGTAACCTGAACTACTCATGGGAGAGGACAACAGTACCAAGGTGATATATATACATAACCGTTGAGCTATCTGTAGCTAAGAATAGAGACTTTTTTGTAGGTCGTCCTTCAAAATTCTCCAGGCCTACCATAACAATATAGTTTAATATTGTATGTTTCATGCGTTCATATCAGACAATTATTTTCGGTGAATTGATTTGTTGCATTTGGATTTTGTAAACAAACGATATCACTTTCGTCATTTAGAGTTTTAGTGAAATGAGAGAGAACAAATGTTAAAGAAGAGAAGAGAAGAGAAGAGAAGGTAGTAAGTTCAAGAAGGAGTGACGCCCTGTTTGGCCTTCAGGACAAGCTCCTCGGTGGTGGTCCCTATGATCTCGTTGGCTCGCTTCAGCCCCATGCAGTAGTACCTTCCAATGGTGTCACGGGCAACGATCCCCAACTTCTCTAGCTTCTGGACTGCATCATCCACATCAAAGTTACACCTCTCACCAAACTCTTCCTTTATCAGTTCCTCACATCTCAGATCCAGATCCTATTCCCCACACAGTCCCACCAACTCAAGTCAGCACTCGCTAATGATAATATAATAGGCAATAACCAAAAGAGTAAAATTTTCTGAAAGGAAAATTTTCTGAAATTTTCCTTTCAGAAAATTTCTTTCAAAAATTTTTTTTTTTGAAAATTTTGACTTCTTGAGTTTTCGTGGGTGATCAAGACAGTCTGTGGACGTTCACGACAGTCTGCGGAGTATTTTCACACCCTGACTGTCCCATCAGTACACCCAGCCGTGGGTGATCAGTGGGTGATCAGTACATGAGTTTTTTTTTTTTTTTTTTTTTGCCTTCACGGACGTTCACGACAGTCTGCGGAGTATTTTCACACCCTGACTGTCCCATCAGTACACCCAGCCGTGGGTGATCAGTGGGTGATCAGTACATGAGATTTTTTTTTTTTTTTTTTCCTTCACGGACGTTCACGACAGTCTACGGGGTATTTTCACAACCTGATGGTCCCATCAGTACACCCATCCGTGGGTGATCAGTGGGTGATCAGTACATGAGATTTTTTTTTTTTTTTTGCCTTCACGGATGTTCACGACAGTCTGCGGGGTATTTTCACACCCTGAATGTCCCATCAGTACACCAGCAGTTTATGAGTTTACATTGAACAAAAATTAAATCAAACATTCACACGGAGGCGCAGATCAAATTCTAGTTTCTATTCTACTTTGACACTTTCAAAATTTATTTATAAAGTATAATATCGAAATTTATGTTTCCATAATATCATACAGCGTTTTATAGTATAAAGTATAAAACGCTGATCCGCACCCTACGTGGAGTAAATAGACTATAAAAAATTGTAATATTTATACTATTTATTTTCAGAAGGTAAATATGGGGTCACATATAATACATGTTATACAATGACGGAGTGAGTTAAATTGATTTTATTTGTATATGGTTAGTTACATTGTTTCTTAAGTATTTTGGATCATTGGTTAGATATAATCTTAAAACGTAAATAAATAGTAAACACATATATCAATTAGTTATGAGTTTAATATTAAAAGTAAAGTAGAGAATCCAATTATTTCTTCCATAAAAAAACAAAACGTAGACATTATAATAATAAATTATGAAAAGTAGAACTTAAAAAAAAAAGTTTCGCAGAAAAACAATCAATAACAACAACTGATATGGAAAGCATCTTTAAAACTCTCCGTTTGCAATCCTATAAAGAACAATAACAAAGAATATAAACTTATCAAATTACAAAGAATTATAAATGGGAAGTAAGTAAGTGAAATATATTACCTCTTTCTGAAAGCATCAATTTCTGGAACATCATTGGACTCAAACAGAACTTTAGAAAACCGATCAATGTTAGTCAAATTCTTGAATCAACCTTATCATGATAAAAAAAATTTAGAAAAATATACAGATAATATTATCTCAACCGGTTTAAAAAAATTATAATAAATTACCTTTTCCCCAATTAATTTGCCAAAACTGTAAAACACAAAGTACGACGTTAGCATTTGTCTAATTCCATAAATCTTAGAAAACATGATTAAGTGTTCCATAAGCAACACACTTAATGACGACATTACTGTAAGTTTTGGAAAAAATGAATTAAATCAGTAATCAATCGCATATTTTTTTTTAATTTTGAAAATTTATTAGGTTACTATCATGTATCACAATCAATCCTTATATTTTCATCTAAAATTGGTAAGAATATAATAGACTACCATAATTGAAATACCGAAAATAATTGATTGATAAAAATTACTGATTTTCGGCCTGTGATTTACGTTTCTACATCAGTCTAGCTCTAAAATAGGAAAGAATACAATATAGACTAAACATAATTGAAATCTCATATATGATTGATTGATTCAAATTTTATTACTAATATTTGATTTGACACCAAGATTTACTTCATTAAGTTTATTTTTGATTCACTTAAATATAATTCATTGACTCAAACATAATTGAAATCCCGAAAAGTGGCTGACGATAATAAATGTTAATAATTTACGAATATTGTTTTAGTTTTGAAGTTATCTTTGTAATCATGGTTCTGAAAACATTATATACATTGACTTAACATTTTATAAAGTAGTGTAAACTCAAACGCTCAACGATTACAGCACTCAAAATATTGTATATAATATAAACAATAAATTTCACATTTCTGAAAATCGATCCAAAGTTTCTACTATTTTAAAACATTTTTTGAAAGAAACAGAAAAGACACCCACAATTAATTCATTTTGTTTTATGATCTCGAGTATCCAATTTTTTTTTTAAAAAAATGGTTAAATAATAACCGAAGAATATAATTGGTGACAATATTGATATTTTTCTTATCTAGCAACTCATTAAATTTCATTGTTTGTCTTTAGTGAATATGCATAAAATGAAACATATACTATATATTAAATGTAATGGCATGATATGTAATTAGTCTAGATTGAAGAGGGTTTTTTCAAAAAAAATATGAGGTGGATTGTGGTTGTGACACCTAAGAAATGGCACATTTGTAAATCCCATATGAGACAAAGGTTTATTTTTAAATGATCTTCTCAAATAATAAGAAGGGGATGACAAAAGAAAAACTTGTCAAGAAAAAAACTCTTTTTATTTACCTCCTCTGCTTCTGTATACAAGGTAGCTAGCCTAGTTTCTTGACCAACCAAGTCTCAAACACTTCATCTTTCTAGACTTGAGCTAGCTGGATCAACAATGGCTGGTTGAATAATTTCCTTTGTCGAGAAAACTCCCCAAGTAACATCAGATTGAACCTTGTTTGATACACAGTTTGCTCCTTTGTTAAGTTATAGATGACAAAGCTATCTATTTGCTGTTGTTTTTTTAGTGTTTGACCCACTTGTATTTGGTTTCTACAGTAACCTGAACTACTCATGGGAGAGGACAACAGTACCAAGGTGATATATATACATAACCGTTGAGCTATCTGTAGCTAAGAATAGAGACTTTTTTGTAGGTCGTCCTTCAAAATTATCCAGGCCTACCATAACAATATAGTTTAATATTGTATGTTTCATGCGTTCATATCAGACAATTATTTTCGGTGAATTGATTTGTTGCATTTGGATTTTGTAAACAAACGATATCACTTTCGTCATTTAGAGTTTTAGTGAAATGAGAGAGAACAAATGTTAAAGAAGAGAAGAGAAGAGAAGAGAAGGTAGTAAGTTCAAGAAGGAGTGACGCCCTGTTTGGCCTTCAGGACAAGCTCCTCGGTGGTGGTCCCTATGATCTCGTTGGCTCGCTTCAGCCCCATGCAGTAGTACCTTCCAATGGTGTCACGGGCAACGATCCCCAACTTCTCTAGCTTCTGGACTGCATCATCCACATCAAAGTTACACCTCTCACCAAACTCTTCCTTTATCAGTTCCTCACATCTCAGATCCAGATCCTATTCCCCACACAGTCCCACCAACTCAAGTCAGCACTCGCTAATGATAATATAATAGGCAATAACCAAAAGAGTAAAATTTTGGTATTATGTTACCTCCAAGGTAGCTTTCCCCTGCTCCATTAGTATGTAGAAGGAAATCATCACCTCTTTTACCTGCGCGTGTAACCCAAATTAGGAAGTGTTCCTATTCTAAAGGCATTCACGCTCCCCCCCCCCCCCCCCCCCCCAATATGAATAAAAGACTAGATTCATGCAGGCAGGAACTTTACTTCTTGCTGAATAACGTCATCGCACAAGTGTAATAGCGTTCCCTTCCCGCTGTCTAGTTGTTTATCATACATGGATTGTGTTATCAAGTTCTGGTACGTTGCCATGTTCTGCTGGAAACTGAAGTAAACCAACTTTGCGATAAGTCTAACAAACACACAAAAGAATGAATGAAGGGGAAGGACGAATGGAAAACACTTAACGTACGTGAAGTATGTTTTGGCACAATAACCAACCACTGTGGAGAGAACTGCAAAGATTACCCATGGATCTGCTTTCGGCATCTCAACTGAAGTAACCACGGCAACCTGTAGAGAAAGTCAAATGATAAACCAATACATGAACCGCAAAAAATGAAAAGAAGGAGACCAACCAGACCCACTACGGCAGATATCAGAAATTTGACCCAATCCATTGGAGTCAGTCCAGGATTTCTTTTCTCAGGCTGCAAAAAGACGTAAATGTTATTGCTACAAAATCTAGAGAAAGAAAGAAAGAAAGGCGAGAAGAGAAAGTTACAAGCACAATCTCCATGTCGGCCATAGGAATGTTTTTGAAATGCTTGACGTAAATTCCTCTTTCCTGATTTGTTTTAGAGCTGGCTCGCCTGCAACAACTTCCTTCTTCAACCACAAATGCACAAAGCGAAAAGTAGACAGACGAAACAAGAACAGACATTAACCTTACCTATAAACAACAATCATTTTAGGGTTTACTAAAATTTCATATATTGTATTAGTGGAATTAGCATTATAAAATCTTCATTATCTAGAGAAATTTATAGAAACGGAGACAACATAGGTTCTAAACTCTTTAACAATCATCTTATATCAGTGCTCGATGAAACTATACACTAAAACAAAATTTTCATATTTTTTAAATTTTTCCAAAATCCGTGGGTTAACCCTTTCTAAAATAATGAGTTTTCGATAAATGCTCTATATACTGAAGTTTATACTCTTCACTTTTGTTTAAAAAATTTAAACCACATTCGACATTTGAATTAATGTATTCTAAATTATTTTTCATGGTATATAGGAATCATTATAATTTTTTAATATTTATTTTCCTAAAATTTCATATATTGTCTAGATTAGTGTGGAATTAGCATTATAAAATCTTCATTATTTAGAGAAACAGAGACAACAGAGGTTCTAAACTCTTTGACCATCATCTTAAGTTAGTGCTCTTGAAACTATACACTAAAACCAGATTTTCATATTTTTGAAATTTTTCCAAAATCCGTGGGTTAACACCTCTTCTAAAATAAGGAGTTTTCGATAAATGCTCTATATACTGAAGTTTATACTCTTCACTTTTATTTAAAATTTTCAAACCACATTCGACAGTTGAATTAATGTATTCTAAACTTTCTTTCCTGGTATATAGGAATCATTCTAATTTTTTAATATTTAGTTTACTATAATTTCATATATTGCCTAGATTAGTGGAATTAGCATTATAAATTTTCATTATCTAGAGAAAGGGAGACAACAGAGGTTTTAAACTCATTGACCATCATCTTATGTTAGTGCTTGATGAAAATATACACTAAAACCAGACTTTTAATATTTTTGAAATTTTTCCAAAATCCGTGGGTTAACCCCTTCTAAAATAATGAGTGTTCGGTTAATGCTCTATATACTGAAATTTATACTCTTCACTTTTGTTTAAAAATTTCAAACCACATTCGACATTTGAATTAATGTATTCTAAACTTTCTTTCATGGTATATAGGATTTATTCTATTTTTTAATATATATTTTACTAAAATTTCATATATTGTCTAGATTAGTGAAATTAGCATTATAAAATCTTCAATATATAGAGAAACAAAGAAAACAGAGGTTCTAAACTCTTTGACCATCATCTTATGTCAGTGCTCGATGAAACTATACACTAAAACCAGATTTTCTTATTTTTGAATTTTTTTCAAAATCCGTGGGGTAACCCCTTCAAAATATTGAGTTTTCGGTAAATGCTCAATATACTGAAGTTTAAGCTTATACTCTTCACTTTTTTAAAAAAAATTTCAAACCACATTGTAAATTTGAATTAATGTATTCTAAATTATATTTCATGGTATATGTGAATCATTCTAATTTTTTAATATTTATTTTACTAAAATTTCATATACTGTCTAAATTAGTGTGGAATTAGAATTATAAAATCTTCTTTATCTAGAGAAACGGAGACAACAGAGGTTCTAAACTCTTTGACCATCATCTTAAGTTAGTGCTATATGAAACTATACACTAAAACCAGATTTTCATATTTTTGAAATTTTTCCAAAATCCGTGGGTTAACCCCTTCTAAAATAATGAGTTTTGATAAATGCTCTATATACTGAATTTTATACTCTTCACTTTTGTTTAAAATTTTCAAACCACATTCGACAGTTGAATTAATGTATTCTAAACTTTCTTTCATGGTATACAGGATTTATTCCAATTTTTTAATATTTAGTTTACTAAAATTTCATATATTGTCTTGATTAGTGGAATTAGCATTAAAAATCTTCAATATATAGAGAAACGAAGAAAACATAGGTTCTAAACTCTTTGACCATCATCTTATGTCAGTGCTCGATGAAACTATACACTAAAACCAGATTTTCATATTTTTGAAATTTTTCCAAAATCTGTGGCTAAACAATCCCTTCTTAAATAAAGAGTTTTCGGTAAATGCTCTAAATACTGAAGTTTATACTATTCACTTTTGTTTTAAAAAAATTTAAACCACATTCGACATTTGAATTAATGTATTTTAAACTATCTTTCATGGTATATAGGAATCATTTTATTTTTTAATATTTCGTTTAGTAAAATTTCATATATTGTCTAGATCAATGGAATTAGTATTATAAAATCTTCACTATCTAGAAAAACGGAGACTACAAAGGTTCTAAACTCTTTGACCATCATTTTATGTCAGTGTTCGATGAAACTTTACACTAAAACCAGATTTTCATATTTTGAAAAAAAAAATCGGTATATTGAGTTTTCGGTAAATGCTCTATTTACTTAAATTTATACTCTTCAGTTTTGTTTAAAAATTTCAAACCTCATTCGACATTTGAATAAATGTATTCTAAACTATATTTCATGTTATATAGGAATCATTCTAGTTTTTTTAATATTTAGTTAACTATAATTTCAAATATTGCCTAGATTTTTAGAATTGGCATTATAAAATCTTCATTATCTAGAGAAAGGGAGAAAATAGAGGTTCTAAACTTATTGACCATCACCGTATGTTAGTTCTTGATGAAACTATACACTAGATCAGATTTTAATATTTTTAAATTTTTTTCCAAAATTTGTGGGTTAACTCCTTCTAAAATAATGAGTTTTAGGTAAGTGCTCTATATACTGAAGTTTGTACTCTTCTCTTTTGTTTAACTTTTTCAAACTATCTTTCATGGTATATAAGAATTATTCTATTTTTTATATTTAGTTTAGTAAAATTTCCTATACTGCCTAGATTAGTTGAATTAGCATTATAAAATATTTATTGTCTAGAGAAATGGAGACAATAGAGGGTCTAAACTCTTTGATCATCATCTTATGTAAGTGCTCGATGAAACTATACACTAAAACCAGATTTTCATATTTTTGATTTTTTCAAAATCTGTTGTTAACCCCTTTTAAAATTTCAAACCACATTCTACATTTGAATTAATGTATTCTAAACTATATTTCATTGTATATAGGAATCAGTCTAATTTTTTAATATTTAGTTTAGTAAAATTCCATATATTGCCTAAGTTAGTGGAATTAGCATTATAAAATCTTTATTATCTAGAGAATCAGAGACAACAAAGGTTCTACCCCTTTGACCATCATATTATTTCAGTGATCGATGAAACTATATACTAAAACAAGATTTTCATATTTTTTGAAATTTTTTCAAAATCCGTTGGTTAACCCCTTTTAAAATAATGAGTTTTCGGTAAATGCTCTATATACTGAAGTTTAAACTCTTCACTCTTGTTTAAAAAGATCAAACCACATTCTACATTTTAATTAATGTATTCTAAACTATATTTCATGGTATATAGAAATCATTCTAATTTTTTAATATTTAGTTTACTAAAATTTCATATATTGACTAGATTAGTGGAATTAGCATTAAAATTCTTTATTATCTAGAGAAACAAAGACAACAAAGGTTCTAAACTCTTTAAACATCATCTTATGTTAGTGATCGATGAAACTACTAAAATCATATTTTCATATTTTTGAAAATTTTTCATAATCTGTGGGTTAACTAACCCCTTCTAAAATAATAAGTTTTCGGTAAATTCTCTATATACTGAAGTTCATACTCTTTGTTTTTGTTTAAAAAATTTCAAACCATATTCGACATTTGAATTAATGTATTCTAAACTATCTTTCATGGTATATAGGTATCATTCTAATTTATTAACATTTAGTTTAGTAAAATTTCATATACTGCCTAGATTAGTGGAATTAGCTATATACAATCTTTATTATCTAGAGAAACTGAGACAACAATGGTCTAAACTCTTTGAACATCATCTTATGTCGTGCTCGATGAAACTATACACTAAAACCAGAATTTCATATATTTGAAATTTTTTCAAAATTCATGGCTTAACCCTTTTTAAAATATTGCGTTTTCGGTAAATACTCTATATACTGAAGTTTATACTCTTCACTTTTGTTTAAAATTTTCAATCCACATTATACATTTGAATTAATGGATTCTAAACTATCTTTCATGGTATATAGGAATTATTCTAATTTTTTTAAATTTTAGTTTAGTAAAATTTCATATACTGCCTAGATTAGTGGAATTAGCATTATAAAATCTTTATTATCTACAGAAACGGAGACAACAAAGGTTTAAAACTCTTGACCATCATCTTATGTCAGTGCTCGATGAAATTATACACTAAAACCAGATTTTCATATTTTGAATTTTTTTCAAAATTTGTGGGTTAACCCCTACGAAAGTATAAATTTTTCATTAATTAGTTTCTCTATATACTAAAGTTTATACTCATTTAAGTTGTTTAAAATTTTCTAACATCATTACAAATTTGTATTATTCTATTATAAACTTTCTTCCATGGTACATGGGCATCGTTCTAATTTTTTTAACAATTGTTTTAATAAAACTTTATATTTTGCTTAAATTAGTGGATTAACCTCTATAAAATCTCTATTCTTTAGATAAATGGAAACAATAAAGTTCTAAACTTCTGTGAACATTACCCTATGTGAATGTAAAATGCATATATTTATTAAAACAATTGTTTTGAGGCATGTTCTCTATCTAAACGTGTTTGACTTTGGGAAAAGGAGTTGGGATTGTGTTTAGTTTAAATGTGGTTTTAATTGTAAGAAAAGGAGAAAAAATGGAGAAAATTGGTTTTGGAGACTTTGTTGCATCTGTGGAAGATGATTCTCGAAGCTATCTTATCTTGAGGATGTCCTTGGAGGATTCTATTACTGCCCGCATAAGCTCCCGTGCCGCTAGCTGTAACTTGTTGTTTGAAGTAGTCTTGTGTTTCTGATAGTCTTCGGACAACGACGATGAGGATCAAGATTTCATGATATGTGGCAACAGCATAAATGTTCAAGAATTAAGTTTGGAATCGATGTTTCTACAAGTTGGGTATTGTTGACTGTGACCATCTCTTGTTGGTTTTTGTTGTTACTTTATTCTTAATTTTAAATTTTGTTTACCCTGTTTTTTTTTCTATAATCATTGTCAAAAATTAAAAATTGATATAAAATTTTATAATTTTTTATCAAAAAATGATATTGTTTAGTAAACCGGCTTGGGAGTGAGTTTCTCTGACGCGCCAAACACGTTCTTAAGACACTTAGGAGAGAAAAATTAAAAAGAAAAGGAAACGCATCAGATCACCCTTTCTTCTTCTGTAGATTGGATCTGCCGAGTACAGTGGTGCAATGTCTATATTAGCAGTTTAAGAATATTCCTTTGTATATTCATAAGATAGACTACGTCAAATGTATATACCCCCGAAATATCTGTAACCACTTGTAATGAGAAGAGATTCCTCAAGGGAATTTCATAATCTTTCATGGTTACAGAGCAAGTTGCTCCTGAACCGATCTCTTTCTAAATCTTTCCTTCTTATCTCCAAAACCTCTGTTTTTCTTCTTCCTCTTTCGATCATCAATGGCTGCTCCTGCAAACATTGAACGCGCTTTTGGCATAACAAAAATCAAGTCTCACATACCACTGATACTGGACCTTGATGATCATAATTACGATGCCTGGCACGAGCTTTTCTCCACACATTGTCTCACCTTTGATGTCGCTGGCCACATCGACGGTTCCTCTCTTCCCACTGGTGACGATGATGCTTAATGGTACAAACGTGATGGGTTAGTAAAACTATGGATCTATGGAAATCTGGCACCTGATCTTTTCAAGAGTTCTTTTGAGACGGGGGAACCGCTCGAGACATTTGTTTTCGGATTGAAAACAAGTTTCACAACAACAAAGAAGCTCGTGCAATTCACCTTGACAACAAGTTACGCATAACTGAGATTGGCGATCTCTCAATTGAAGCATACTCCCAGAAACTCAAGTCTCTGTCTGACCGCCTTGCTAATGTTGATGCTCCCATATCGGATCGCACGCTTTGTCACTTATCTTCTCAATGGTCTAAATGAAAAATTTGACAACATCATCAACGTCATCCAGCAGAGCACAGAGATCCCTTCCCGAGTTTTGCTACTGCTAAGTCCATGCTTCAGATGGAAGAGACTCGTCTCAAGCGCTTCAACAAGTCTGTTCCCAAACACTCTGATCATTCTTCTTCTTCCACTGTATTAACAGTTGCTGCTTCCTTTGACGACGGCGTCGAGGTTAATCCTTTTGCGGTAATTGATCTGCGTTTTTATCATCTTTGATTTGTTAGATTCGCGTAAGTACATGTATTATTAAACCATCTTTATCGGTATCGCAATGTTACTACTACCTCAAGGAAAGAATATAGCCGATTGATTGATAGATTTATGCAAATACATTTTTTATAATTGGGGATCCACACAGCATATGGTTATCGGCTTCGAGATGTGATTCTCTTAGAGTAATTTTTGGTAGAATTTGGTTAAGAATTTGTATGAGGCTGATGGAGTACGGAAGCATAGTCTGATCGCAGTCACTTGCGCTAAGAACAAACTCTACGCCCACCTTCGTGAGGACATTGTATTTAATTGTATGTATCAAAATTCAAAACCACCATATTTGCTGGATTGTATTTTTTGGTGAATATGAAGACTATGTTAATGCAGTTTATTGTATAGTTAGGTACAAAAAGATAGAGCTGCTCAAAAAAGGTACAAGAAGATGGCCACGGAAATCAGGAGTTATGACCAATTTGCCAGAACATAAGATGATGTTTAAAGAGTTTAGAACCTCTGTTGTCTTCGTTTCTCTAGATAATAAAGACTTTTAATGCTAATTCCACTAATCTAATTCCATTAATGTTTGCTTGTGTGGGAGGGCCAATGGGAGATGTTGGTCCATTTAGGCCTAGCCATGGTTGAGCCCAGACTCGTATCTCTTTGCCATTACCAACTATCCAATCGAGTCCTTGTTTTAACACTTCTCTACCCGCAAGGATTCCACGCCATCCATGTGAGGCAGAGGTGGGAGCAATACAATCTAGGAATAATGATTTGTTGCAATATTTTCCCAACAGGATCTGGGAAAGGAGAGACTGCGGTTCCTTAAAGATCCTCCATGCGAGTTTCGCAAGCAGCGCATCATTAAACTGTTCGATCTCTCTAAAACCTAAGCCTCCAGCACTTTTTGGTCGTGTCAACCTCGTCCATGAAACCCAACAAAGTTTTCTGATCTCTGGTTTTGCATCCCACCAAAAACGAGTTAGAACACTTTAGATCTGTTTGCAGATGGAGCGAGGGAGTTTGAAACACGACATTGTGTATGTAGGGAGAGCTGCCAATACTGCTTGTAGGAGCACCTGTTTCCCAGAGCTCGATAGGTATCTAGTAGACCAGCTTATCGACTTCTGTCTGATCCTATCGATGAATTGCAAAGATATATCATTTCTTCCTCCCAAAATGCTCAGGTAGTCCTAAGTACTTACCCACTCCCCCCTCGTTCTGGATGTTGAGGAAGTTCTTTACCCGGGTTTTAACCTCACTTGGTATTTTTGCAGAGAAGGTTATAGCCGATTTGCCAAGGTTTGTACATTGCCCTGACGCCTCCTCATATTTGGTTAAGACCCGTTTTAATGCACTATAGCAGGCGACACTTGTCTTGGTAAAGAACCTGGTGTCACCGGCGAATAATAGGTAATTTACGGGTGGGCATCTTCGTGCAACCTTGACGCCAGCCAGACTTCCATCTTGCATTGCTTTGGAGCACAGCCCCGATAGGACTTCAGTACAAAGAATGAAAAGGTAGGTGAGAGAGGATCTCCTTGGCGAATCCCCCTAGACGGGATTACCTTCCCTTGTGCCGCTCCATTTACCAAGAAGGAGTACGAGACTGTCCGGGTACACTCCATGATCCATGAGATCCAAGCAGGGTGGAAACCGAGTCTCCCAAGAACTCTATCCAAGAAGCTCCATTTGTTTCGGTCATAAGCCTTGCTCATGTCAGTTTTCACCGCCATTGAGCAACGAACTTGAGCTCCAGAGGTTTGGAGGTAGTGGAGGACTTCATGTGTAATGAGCACATTATCAGAAATAGCTCGGCCCTTGACGAAAGCTGATTGGTTCCTTGAGATGATGGTTTGGAGTATAGGCTGGAGGCGGTTGTGAGCACTTTTACGATGATCTTTTTGTGTGTACTACAATTTATTGTTGGGATTGTGAAAGCCCATGTCCAACTCTATTTATCCGATTAGTACGATATTGTCCACTTTGGGCCTTAATGGCAAGCCCGCATGGATTTACTTTTGGTTTCTATCCCAAAAGGCCTCGTACTAATTAGAGTTGGACTTCTCTTTATATAGTAGACATTTATTGTATAATTCTCCAATGTGAGACTTAGTTTGATATTTCACAGTGTCCATATAAAAACGTTTTTGTTATTCTATAATTTGTGTGGGTTGTAAATTTGAATATTAACGTAGCTAAAATGTCAACCACTAACATTCTTTTATACGAATTGTGATAACTTAAACATTAGACTAATAAAAAGAGTAATGTAAGAATTAAGTTGAAGCTTAATTATAATTGCTTCTTTATTGAAGAATCATTTAGGTTACATTCTTTTTCATCTTTCAATATATTTTCATCTTCATATTTGAACATTTTTTTACTAAAATCTTAAACTAAACTGTAAATTCATTTAAAAATAAAATATACTAACCGGTGGGAATACCACTAGTAATTATGTAAAATTGTCAAAACACTGATGGCGATAGCTGTAGCTTCATTGGCTATAGCAGGATTTCTAGTAAAACAAGCAAAGGTAAACTAACGTCGGACAAAGGAGCTTAGAAGATTCTAAGAGAGGTATTATTACCTACATCCTGAAGTATCAATTCTTCTCGTTTATGTACCTTGTGGCATACTTTTTTGTCAATTACCTTGTGGCATACTTAATGAATGAAAAACATGTTCTCAGAACACACCCATATCCATTGCCTTTGTGCAACTAAACTTCTTGGTCTCTTTGCTCGAGTCTGATTCAAGTTTTACCCTATCGATGATCAAGATGATTCAAGTTTTACCTCTTTGCTCGAGTCTGATTGATTCAAGTTTTACCCTATCGATGATCAAGATGATTCAAGTTTTACCCTATCGATGATCAAGAAGGGGTGGGTTCTCTTGACCCTGATAATGTACTTTTGGTGCATGCATAATTAAGAGCTATGAGTTTAGTGCGAAATCCTCTACCTTTTTCCTATCTATTTTTCACAGAACAAAAAGAAAAAAAAAAAACACAATAGCTTTAAAAAGTAATAATACATTTAGATCAAACAAGTCGTTAAATATTCTGATAAGTCTCTTTTAAGAGAGGACTTGTATACACCACACTCCTCAACATCAGCGAGAACCCATTCATTATATGCTACTTGCAAGATATATACAGAGTAAGTGCGGCTCCAACAATGCCTCCTGCAGCGGCTATAAACATAGCGGTTAAGGATCCTATTCCGAGGCCGCCACTTCCACGGGAGAGTAGTCTCCTCAAGATCAGTTTGCACGACTTGTCAGCTTCTTTGTAAAGAGAGAGATTGACTACTCCTTCAGTGATGGCTTTTTCGTTCTACAGACAAATAAATAATAATATTATAGCAGGTGAGGTCAGAGATGATAATAGTAGCTTAGAAGATTCTAAGGGAGGCATAATTACCTCCATCCTGAAGCTATACATAGCATGCTTGACAGTGCGAGCATCATCCGAGCATGGTGATAGTTTGAGGCAATGATCCTTCCATTCGTCTACAAGCTTTTTAAGAAGAAGAACGCTAGCTTCAAGATTCTCCTTGTAGAGAATCTCCCATTGCGTAAAGCAGTCAACGTTTTGTGTCAAAACACTGATGGCGATAGCTGTAGCTTCATTGGCTAGAGCAGGATTTCCTGTAAAACAAAAAAAGCAAGGGTAAATTTAATAGGATTCAATAGGGAAGCAAGGTGGTGTTTCGTTAGTTAGCGCCAATACCTTGTCCACCAGCTAATTTCAAGGAAAAAGTGAATATATTATGTTGCAGTGCGCAACTTCCTGGTGCAAGGGCTACTTCCTTCAACAAGGGATAAATTGCCTCAAACCTCTCTGTTGCCCCCTCTACTCTAGCGGATGGAGGAGGGAATGTAAGCCGCACCAACGTCTCAAACGAAGGAGGTGGAATCAGCACCTCTCCATTCCTAACATTTTTGTTTAGGAGGAGTAGAACCCGAGCCTTCGGATTGGAGGACAAAATCCTGATTAAAAGAAGAAAACAAGATTTTAGACATAGAAGCAGAGGAGGGAGGGAGGGAGGGAGGGAGAGAATATTAAAAGTGGACTCACATCTCAACAGATTGCAGGATGAGATGAATTGACTGAGAGCTGTAGCACTTGTTATTAGAGACTAGTGGCAGCAAGTTACGCACCCATGAATACAAGCCAGCAGATAAATCACCTTGGGAGGCCTGTCACCATTTTAAATAAAAATTGAGAAATTTGAACAAAACACATAAATTTGTTTTTTAGTCAGAATTTAACCTGAGCAATCATCCAAATTATAACCGGAAGCTTGTCGTGACCTTGATATGTAGGGGTCTCCCTCAGATTTGGCAAAACATCAGTCAAGGCATCAGGTTTAGTACGCAACACCATAGCTAATACAACAAATGCTGCCACCTACAAGTTAGAAAAAACAAAACATTGGAGTCAAGAAGAGTCAAACAAAAGTTCAAAACTGAATAAAACACACGAATTCAAAAAATTGAACCTTTGATTCGTCAGAATTAAGTTGTTCAATTTTGACAACTCCTGGCCATTCAGTGAGAATGAGATCAGAGGCCCATAATACAGCGGCGGGTAGTATATGGAATGGAAGCGTGTTGATGAAATCGATTGATTTTTCGTAGACAGGCATAGGAATAAGAGATAACGGAACCTAGCAAAAAAAAAAGATATCATCAGCTAACCAACCACTTGAGAAGACTTTTAGATGATTCACAAAAGCTCCTCACATGAATCAGCTTGGATAAAGGATACTCCTCGAACATCTTGACCCATTGAAAGGAGGGTACTAGGGAAAGTTGAATTCCATAGTAATGGATTAATTTTATCATCTGCTTCGCAGGTTGATACCAATCCTCGTCCTAACAAACAAACAAACAAACCAGAATTTAAAATTCGATTTCTGAATTTAAACAAACATATCAATCCGAATTTCACTTACCAATACTTCTTTGAGAAAAGACGCAAGAGGTGAGGGATCGATCTTTTTGGCAGCTTCCGACAAAGACAATATCGACTTTTCGGTTTCCTCCCCGTTAGTTTCATCTTCGGACGTTTCAAGTCCCTTCCAGTTCGATACATCTCTCACATCCTGCTGTTGAAACCATAAAAAAAAATAATAATAAAAAAAATTGAACAGGTTAAACATCATCTCTTAGTTTTGATTCATTATCAAAGTAAGTTTGAACATAACGAATAGCAAAAGAAAAAAAAAATCAATTAGAAAAGATTTTGATCAGATAGACACTTCTACAACTTCTAAATTCACTAACCTCAAGGTCTGAAGGATCGATCTTTGCCGTTTCAGCTTGATCCATTAGGTTTTCTGGGTTTTTTTCGTTTGTTATATAGTGAAAAAGTTATCTTGTTCATAAAGATAAGGAAGTCTTATATATAGTGGAATTACAAATAGATAAAAGAAAAACCTAAACCAACGAGTAAAAGGAAAACCAAAGACATAGGGAAAAAGGAAGTCGGCCACCTATAGTAAAGGATCATAACAACAGAAATCTTTATAAAAAAATCTTGATTAAAATCCCCCAGAAACTAGGGTAATCTGGGAAGAAGGCGCGGTTATATCTCGTGGCTAGTCGTCTCCTTGCAGCAGCAAGTTCTTCTACTCACTCTACAAAGTTACAGTCGGACTTATGGAAGAGTCCAGCCAGGGTTGTGGGGCCGTCCAGAGATTGGTATCTCAAGCTAACATGGCTTTCAGAGCCAAAATAGCCAATAACAATACTGTTGCGGACTTGGTACGGCTTTTGAGAAACACCTTTAGCAGTACGATCAAAGCAAAGATATCCAGGTTTGTATATGTAAACATATTTACCAAAGCAAAGGATAGCATGTATTAACTATGTATTGATGATGTTTTAGGGATTCGTGGGACTATCTCAAGAATCAGTACTTGAGTATTTCCTGAAATTGTTGGGGGAAGTGTACCACATCATCTATGTGCACTTCCCGATAGCTCCGGTTTTCAAATCTGCTTTTCTCGAAGGTTAGTGATTTAGTTGAGAAGAATTTGAGTACTACGACAAAGCTCAGTCTGAAGAAGCTTTAGGAGAACCCTATTTTGGACCTAAGTACATATTTTTATTTTCAACTATTGTTTCATTTATGTACCTTGTGGTCTTACTTAAAACATGTTCTCAGAACAAGCTCAAATCCATTGCCTTTGTGCAACTACACCACCTCTTGGTCAGAGACTATAATTAGTTAATAGTAACTTAGAAGATTCTAAGGGAGGCATTAATACCTTTATCCTGAAGCTATTCATAGTTCGATTGACAGTGAGAGTATCACTCGGTTATGATCCTCCCATTCGTCTACAAGCTTTTTAAGAAGAGCAACGGTAGCGTCGAGATTCTCCTTGTATAGAACATTCCATTGCTTAAAGCAATCAACGTTTTGTGTCAAAACACTGATGGCTATAGCTGTAGCTTCATTGGCTAGAGCAGGATTTCTAGTAAAACAAGCAAAGGTAAACTCACGTCCGACAAAGGAGCTTGGAGGACTCAAAGAGAGGTATTATTACCTCCATCCTGAAGTTATCAATTCTCGTTTATGTACCTTGTGTTATACTTAATGAATGAAAAACATGTTCTCAGAACACACCCATATCCATTGCCTTTGTGCAACTAAACTTCTTGGTCTCTTTGCTCGAGTCTGATTCAAGTTTTACCCTATCGATGTTCAAGAAGGGGTGGGTTCTCTTGACCCTGATAATGTACTTTCGGTGCATCTATACTATTAAAGCACATGACTGTTTATGAATATGCCCCTCAAATTTCTAAGTAATTACAAAAGTTGTCTGTACTTTTTTCCTAGCACTATTTACAATCAATCAAAAGTCATTATTTCGCAATTACATTAAAGAGTATTTAATATAATTCAGTTTTTAGCATTTTTGAAAATTTTGTTTCCTAAATGTTTGCACCCTATCTTTCCAAAAAATCTTTCACATCCCCTTACTATTATTTGAGGAGACCACTTATGAAAATAACCTTTTGCCCATGTGTTTATTACATGTGTGCCATTTCCTATGTGGCATCTCCACATTTTATCTCACACCAATTTTTCAAAAGCTCATCCTTGCCTAGAACATTTACATCTCATGCCATTGTAGTGCACATATGTTATAATCAATGCTTTTGATGTGATATATGTGATGTGCATATAGTTAATGTCGAACAGATTTTCTCTTATATTAAACTTTTTTATGTTTATAAATTCTTGCTCGCAGGAAATGTTATACGTATTATAACTTTATATTATACCCAATGCTTTTTATGTATATATATATTATACCCAATGCTTTTTATGTATATATATAAATTTTATGTTAGTATCAGCATTATAACTTCTATCCAAGAACATATATATATTAAACTTTTGTATGTTTATAAAATATTCGATCCAAGAACATATATATATATATATATATATTTGATCCTAGAACATATATATTTATATTTTTGATCCAAGAACATATATATATATATATATATATATATATATAAAATATAATGCTCATATTTTCATACACATCCATCATTTCGTGAAAAAAACTAATTTTTATACTTTTGTATTGTTATAATACAATGAAGGCATAATATAGAGGGATTAAATGATACAATAAATGTCATTATTGAATATGAACGTTTTGGTTATGATTGATTTATGTTAAGTCCGTAATCACATCGTACATTATTATTGATTTATGTTTCTTGATTGATATGATAAAGCATGATTGATATGATTAGCGATTTTAATTTTAATGTTTCATATTTGAGGTTACCATATTTATAAGAATAATGTAACATCCATCATTTTTTATGTGTATATATATATATATATATATATATATATATATATATATATATATATATATTATGTTAGTATCAGCATTATAACTTCCATCCAAGAACATATATATATTAAACTTTTGTATGTTTATAAAATATTCGATCCAAGAACATATATATATATATATATATATATATTATATATATATATATATATATATATATACATTTGATCCTAGAACATATATATTTATATTACATACATATATATATATATATTTTTGATCCTAGAATATATATTGTTAATATAATGCTCATATTTTCATACTCATCCATCATTTCGTGAAAATTAATTTTTTTACTTTTGTATTTTGTTATAATACAATGAAGGCATAATTTAGAGGGATTAAATGATACAATAAATGTCATTTTGGATATGAAATCTCGGTTATGATTGGTTTATGTTAAGTCCATAATCAGATCGTACATTATTATTGATTTATGTTTCTTGATTTTCCTGAATATGAAATCTCGCAAAGCATGATTGATATGATTAGCGATATTTCTTTTAATGTTTCATTTTTGAGGTTACCATATTTATAAAAAAATTTAACATCCATCATTTCGTCATTAACAATTATTTGATGTTACCATAATTAAAAAAATTGGATTCTCTATTTTAATCCCTTATATATTAAAATAGAAGCACTTTTAGAGACTAGCCTTATGTTCATGTGTTATTAACAAGAATGTCATTTCCTATGTGGCAACACCATATTCCTTCTCAACCTCTTTGTGTAAAAATCCTCTTCTTACTAGACTTATTAAATTTTTTGCCATTGTGAATTAATAGTAGCTTAACATAATGTTTTAGTCATATTAATTGATATTAATTGGTTATGTGCATTGATATGGACGATAATATCAAATCCGGTAGGGTTTTTATAATGTTATACGAAACTAATATGATAGTAAATGATATATATATATTCACAATTAATAGGGTTTTGACTATATATATGATTTATATTTTTATAATATTATATTTCTTTACGACTCTAAGTTATAAATGATATTTTTTAGGGACTGGAAAATATAAATAATTCATATTTTTTCTATAAAACTTTAGTACATGACATTTATTTTGATGAATATTTTTTTGTATTTTATGGGATACATGACATTTATTTTGAGATAGACAATATAAATTGTTTTATATTATAATATCAAAATGTCGTATATAAAAATTTATGAGCAATCTTGAAAATTATAAAATACATTCAAAAAGGAATTCTATATTAAATTTATTGCAATCCCTATTTTTTGCAAAAAAATACTTTTTGATTACAAAATTATCATAAATGATGAAATATATATTGAAAATGGAAATTTATATAATTCTTTTCGATTAAATTTAAGGCAAATATCAATCTTTAATGTGGACTTCCTTAATTTATGCTATATACATATAATACTTTCTATGATTATCTGAAAATCTCTGATTATAATCATATACAAAATTAATAGGATAGGCTAATATATATAGTCACAACTGATAGAGTTTTGACTAAATATACAATTCATATTATTATAATATTTAACTTTTTTACGATTAATAAATGATACATGACATTTTTAAGAGATTAGAAAATATACAAGAATCATAATTATGTTCTTCTATAAATATTTAGTACACGACATTTATTTTGAATAATATTTTTTAGTTTATGAGATACATGATATTTATTTTGGGATTGGACAATACAAACTGCTTTATATTGTAAAATCAAAGTCGTATATAAAACATTATGAGCTTACATTCAAAAAGGAATTCCATATTAATTTTTTTGCATTCCCTTAAATTTTGCAATAATACTGTTGATTATAAAATTATCATAAATGGTGATAGACATTTAATTTGTAAATTTATATAATTCTTTTCGACTAAATTTAAAGAACAAACCATTTTTAATGTGTAATTCCTTAATTTTCGCCATATGTTTATAATACTTTCTATTATTATCTTGAAATCTAAAATTATAATCCTAAACGAAATTAATAGGATAGTTTTATATATTAGTCACAACTGATAGAGTTTTGACTATATATATACGATTCATATTTTTATAATATTTAATTTATTTATGATTCATAACATTCTTTAGGGACTGGAAACTATGATTATAAAACTCTGGTATGTGACTTTTATTTTTATTAATATTTTTTGTATTTTATGAGATACATGACATTTATTTTGAGATAATATAAACTGTTTTATATTGTAAAATCAAAATGTTGTATATAAATTTTTTTGAGCAGTCTTGAAATATTATAAAATACATTTCAAAAAAGAATTTCGTATTAAATTTCTTCCAATCTCTTAGTTTTGTGCAATAAATTTTTTTACTAAATTATCATAAATGGTTACAGACGTTAAATTTGGAAATTCATATAATTATTTCCGATTAAATTTAAGAAAAACATCATTTTTAATGTGGACTTCCTTAATTTTCGCTCTATACATATAATACTTTATATAACTGTCTAGAAATCAACGAACAATTAGGGATTTACAACATTACTTTGTGGCAATATCTAAATATATCAGCTGATGAGAAAAGAGATCGAATCCAACATCCGAACCGTAGTCCATGATCTCATGTCTCATCAAGATTTTTAGTAAAAAAACTCTTTATAAATAAAAGATAAATCAAAAGAAACTCATACGTATTTTGAGTCATAATGGATATTAAGGTTCGATAAGGGTCTCTTTTACAATTTTGAGTTCTAATAAATCCACTAAATTTACTTCAATTTATTTATATTCTTCTTACAACTTTTATGTACTTCAAAATCAATATGATTTTAATGAAATATAACGATTTAACTTCGATAATAAGACAATTACGTTTGTCAACCATAATAAAATTATCATTATCCGGATACTTCAATAAATTTTTTGTTGATTGAAAAATTCAATAAACTTCTAATTCCAAATTGGTTTTTCTTACATTAATCTGTATATCAACATTACTTATGCTAATTATACCAAATATAATATGTCATTTTTATGTTTTTAATATCTATAATTAAAATTTATAATTTCTTTTGGTCCGTTCGCCCCGCACAGGGTGCGGGTGATCACCTAGTTATTAATAATTTGAAAGCATTTATTAAATGAAACCTTAAAATAAAATCAAGTTGAAATAACAAATAATTAAATCAACAAAATCATAATACGGGTCTGAATTATCTTAACTCATTAAAAAAATTGTTTCATTTAAAATAAAAACTAAATCACATAAACTAAATTTAATAAAATTATAGAAAATATTTTGAAACGCACAAATGAATTTTTCAATACAAGAGTGTTGAAGATTTAAAATATTTTATTTAAATGAAAAAAATCAGTGTAAAATAACTTTAGCTTCGGTTCAAATAAATAAAATCATATTATAGATTAGAATTATTTAGAGTCTTCAAAAATTTAGTCATATTTAAAATAAAAAAATAAGTCACGTAAGTAAATTTAAGCTAAATTTCATAAAATTTAAAATATATAATTTATCAAAAATATTATCTTTCCAAAAAATCTTTCACATTATTAATTATTTGAAAGCATTTATTAAATCAAATATCAAAATAAAATCAAATTGAAATAACAAATGATTAAATCAACAAAATAATAATACGGGTCTGAATTATCTTAACTCCTTAAAAATAGTTTCATTTAACATAAAATAAATCACATAAACTAAATTTAATAAAATTATAGAAAATGTTTTGAAACGCACAAATGAATTTTTCAATACAAGAGTGTTGAAGATATAAAATATTTTATTTAAATTTAAAAAAATCAGTGTAAAATAAGTTTAGATTCTGTTTTAAATAAACAAAATCATATTACGGATTAGAATTATTTAGAGTCTTCTAAAATTTAGTCATATTGAAAATAACAAAAATAAGTCATATTAGTAAATTTAAGATAAATTTCATAAAAGTTAAGATTAATTATCTTTTCAAAAAAATCTTTCACATTATTAATTATTTGAAAGCATTTATTAAATGAAACCGCAAAATAAAATCAAGTTGAAATAACAAATAATTAAATAAACAAAATCATAACACGGGTCTGAATTATCTTAACTCCTTAAAAATAGTTTCATTTAAAATAAAAACTAAATCACATAAACTAAATTTAATAAAATTATAGAAAATATTTTTAATGAATTAAGTTGGTATAACTCTAATAAATTCATTTTATTATGTGGTTAATTTTTTAAATAAAAAAATTGTATACTTTTAGTAAAGATTTTTACTTTTCAATGAAAAAATTCAATTTTTTTTTATGAATGCTTAAATTATATTAGAAAAACATAATAACTAAGTGATTAACTTTTGTTCACTACACAAAATATTAAGAATGGTTGAAAAAAAATTATTAGAGTTTGGAGAAAAAAATAAGAATTGGATCTGATTTCTTAATCGGCCCAAATGGCCCAAGAGAGATCTGATGTGGACAGTGGGCTGAATCCAAAAAAATGATCCAATATGGATATGTTATTAATATTACTTGATTGCCATTAATGAAATTAGGAAACAACCCCGCGCGTAAACACGCGCGAAGAGTGATTTTTTTTTTGTTTTAATGGTCAATCTTTCTTAAATATATTTTAAATAATAAAATTTTACGAAGTAAATAATGGGATTAATATATGTGCACAACAAATATGTGTAAATATAATACAACGTCTAAGTAAACAACAAATATTAGTAATGTATTTAAAAGTTTAATTGTTTTTTATAGCATAACTTAAGTTACATAACCGTCTTCTATTTTTTTTCTTTTTTCTTTGTGGCCGTTTTACTTCTTCTGTTCCTCCTATCATTGAATTTATCATGAGAAGATGCCTTTAAAATCAAATGAATAGACACAACTTTTAAATTTTAATATACAATATTTAAGATATTTTATCTACTTTTGAACTATTTAAAAAGACACAACCTTTCATAGTTATAAATATTTAGATAAAATATTAATAAAATGATATGGGCAAGTAAAAACAAAAATACACAATTTTTCATCCCAGAAACTAATAAATATAATTTTGTAAATGAAACTAAAGTTTCTAAAATAAAACAAAGAATTAAAGATGAATTTCTTAGAAAGAGAAAATAATTATATATCACAATCTATGTAATTGCGATCACTAAAAACTCAAGGAAGAAGAATTTCACCTTTTATTAATAGAAAAGAAAAATTGAACTTATTATTTTTCATCACAATAACAAGGGTTTAAATATAAAACGAAACAGCACAAGTGAACAATTGCGTCTCTTCATTGCTTCCTTTCAAGGAAGAGTTGTCTTATTACAAATGAAAAGTTGTGTATTTTGTCTTTAGAACTCTTAAACAAAATTACTTAGCTAA
>NC_079511.1:26209396-26224396 GCF_000801105.2 Raphanus sativus | reverse complement strand
TAACATCCGTCACCTCCAATCCGGAGAAAAATGGGCCAACAACAATATATCATAACAAAATGGTCCATATACACGACTCCACTCACTCTAAGCCCAAATAAAATCCAAATAAAAAGCCCAATAGCACCAATCCGTCCAAATATCATATATTCGTCTGTCTCACCTGAAATGAGGAAGAAAGAGGGATGAGCAACAGGGGAGTCACTCAGTGAGGTATGGGATGCTAAACCCGAAGTTCATTGACTTGGATATAGCACTCCGAATAAATATAATTTAATACTAATACATAACAAACACGGCACCTAAAGTACCCAAAGATCAAACAATGGCCCTATCGACCGGCCCACTAACAGGCCCAAATCCACCGAATATATGCTCGGCAACACACGCCCGGAGACGATTTATCGACCAACAGCTACGATCAACCGGTCGACTAAAACTTACCGTAACCAACACAAAACCCGGCCTACAGATAAAACTTTCTGTACCCGGCAAAATCCCATACACAATCATAGTAAATAAATATTATAGAGAAATTGCCAAATATACCACTTTCATGATACCACTTTTCATTTCTACCTTAACCAACTTTACCATTAAAATTTTAGTAGGCAAATTACTTTTATATCCCTAACTAATAAAGCTTAAAACTATTTGTTTCTTCTCCTACATCTCACGATTACTTTATCTCATCGTCTCAGATTCAAATCGGAGTTGAGAAATTATCTGGCGGTGACGAAAAAAAGATCCGACAACGCTGAAGATTTTTACGGCGAGATCAACGAGATCCGATGAAACTACATAGAGATCCCACGACGACGAGGAACTCAAATGAACAAGGCGACATTTCGGTGATGACGACTTCTCTCTTATTCTAACGAGTATTCCAGCAAGTTCAGTTGGAATCAGTTCCATCGATTCACATACGAGACGAAGGTGGTTCAACTACTAGGATGGAATCGACTGATTCTATTGCAGAGATGGAGACAAAAGAGCTGGCCGCAAAGAAAGAGTCAACGGAGTCGATTACTGAATTGATTCAAACCAAGAGGTTGACGAGCATTCTGTTCATCGCCATGAGAAGTTAGAAACAGAGGTACCAATCTCTCTTTTGGAACCAAGCATAAGATAGATGAAATGCAGTCTGTTTTGATTGAGAACAGTGACTCTACACTTCTAGTCAATGATTCACATTATGATCAAGCTGGTGGTATTTGGAGTGTGCCAAGGTTGAACAACCATACATTTTGGATATGGATGTGGTGGAAAAGTTGACTAAAAAGTCAGTAGAAGCTGTTGATGTAGTTGCACACAAGTTGTTTGATCTATTGTTCATGAGCCTTTTGTACGATAAAATAAAGGAGATGTCTGAAGAATTGGAATTTCAAATACAAGGAGATAATGTTTGCGAGAGGAAGGAAAAAGCAGCCACATGTTCAGAAAAAGAAGCTACTCAAATCATGAAAATTCAAATTCAAAGCCTTGGTTATCAATTATAGTATCTCCTTATAAAGTATTACTGATTTGTAAATTATTTATAAATATTTATAAATTATTTATAAATATTTATAAATTATTTATAAATATTTATAAGTGTTTATGCTACTGATGTTGAAGAGTTTGTGCTCCTGAAATTTTCCAAAACATGGAGGTTTAAGTTCAGAATTAGCTCGTGTACTATGGAGAGCAGACAATTATTTTTTAAAAATGATTTATAAGCCTCTATAAAACGTTATAAGACTTCATAAAATAATTACCTTTTGATATTCTACAAATTTTTATAAATGATTTTATAAATCCTTATAAATAACTTTAAATATTCTTATAAAACTAAAGAATACATGCATGCTTTGTAAAGAGATGATGATACGTGGCAGATTCTGAGGTACATGCGGACAGCAAACAAGGCTCCACCACTTCGTAATTTTACATATCCTTATAAATTGTTTAATAATCTTTTATAATGGTGTATAAACTTTATAAATTATTTTTATAAATTATTATACAAACCATTATAAATTGTTTTATAAGACTTTTAAATGGTTATAGACTCTTTTAGTTGATTTATAAACCTATACAACTCTTAAAATACCTACATTGAATATAAGCTTTCATAAAGTGTTTATAAACCCCTATTAGTAGTATACATACCCCTTATAAATTATTTATAAACTTTCATAATGTTTTTATAAACATTTATAAATGGTTTATAGATTCTATAACTTGTTTTATATGCCTTTATTAATGTTTTATATACTCTTACAAATAATTTTACATACCTTCATAAGGCTTTGTAAAGAGATGATGATACATGGCAGATTCTGAGGCACATGCTGACAGCAAGCAAGGCTCCACCGCTTCAGAAATTTTACATATCCTTATAAATTGTTTTATAATCTATTATAAGGTTGTATACACTTTATAAATTATTTTTTTATCAGAATAGATATTTTCGAACAGCTCAAGAAGAACCTCTGAACAATTTTCATACCTTTTATAATTTATTAATTTTTTATAAACCTTTATAAATGGATTTTACTATTTCATATATCCATATGATTGGTTTTATAAAACTCTATAAACATACATGAATAGTTTTATTCTGAGAACCAGACTGGCATGACTACCCAAAGTGGGAGCCACAAGACTTAGCACGTGCTGTCCCATCTCTTTTGCCTCAAGGAGTTGATCTTCTCACAGTAAATTAACTGCCTCATGAACTTAGCATATGAATATTGTTGTAACATCGCTCCCTCTGCATAGGCTGAGACTCTTTGTTAAGTCTTATTGAGCTTTCTATGTTTTAACAAATGCAGAAAATGCTCAGGTAAAATCCTGCTGAGAGAATTGCAGCAAAAACAGCACTCGATCACCCTTACTTTGACAGCCTTGACAAGTCCCAGTTCTGAAGTTTCCCTTCAATCCAAGAATACTACTTTATCTTTGAGTTGAGAAGTTTAATTGTCGTATCTTGTTGTCATCGCTCGGTGAAACATCAACATTTGATTTCTGTTTGCTTTGCAGACACATTAGTGTCCCATGATTGAATTGGTCTTTTCTATACTGAGTGTAAACAATGTTAAGATTCTCTTAAGATTGCTTCTTTATTTTGTAATCATACAAAACTTGTTGCTCTGCTTTCTCAAGATGTCATTTTCACCATAAGCGAAGAGAAAGGATTTCTAATAATATTATCAAACCCCAAATATTACGTACAATGATATTAGAATTTAAAATGATCTATAAACTCTTCTAACTGATTTATAAACTCTTATAAATTGGGTTATGAAGATTATTAAATTCTTATAATCTTTCGAATAAACCCTAATAAATAGATATAAAGACTCTTATAAATAGATTTATAAACACTTATAAATAGATTTATAAACCTTGTAAATTAATTTATAAACACTTATAAGTTCTTGTAAATAGTTTAATAAACCCTTTTAAATAGTTTTATAAACCTTTATAAATAGTTATATAAATATTTATATTTGTTTTATAAACATTTATAAACCGTTTATAGACTTTATAAAGTTCTTAAAAGTTCGTCTTCATAGATTCTGCCAAACGAAACACTTCATCTTGTGCTTCATCACAGTGGCAATCTGAAGAGTTTCCACCAGGGATCAATACAACTCCCACCGAGCCGTTACAGGCGTTGTTGGAATCAGAGACAATCTGCTAGCTAAGGTCGCTTACACACTCCTCGCTACAGGTAGTAGTAGTCTCAAGAACAAACTTTGGCGATAAATTCATTGGAGTGGCTTCAAATAGTATCTTCAGCTCTTCAAACGCACTAGTGAAACAGGAGTTCTTTCTCTTACGTAGATTAACATTTACGCATCCATTGATAGAACACATTCTTCCCTAATTCTCCAGACCTGCGAAAGGAAAATTTGCATTTGTTGATACCCTTTCAGAGAAGTCTACCAAAGAAGTAAAGTGCACAAATCAAAACGAAATAAGTGATCGATAGCTTATATTATTACCTTTACGTCATCAAAATGATGCCATGTCTCAGGAGTTGATTTCACATAAGCTGAGTAATGGCTAAAATGTATACCATTCCCGATATGCTCAACCATGGCATAGAAATGGGATCTGGATACACTACCTTGTGAAAGAGAAGAATGAAAGCTCCTCCAATGCCCCAATTTGAAATCGTCTCCAATTTGAGTCTAAGCGAACTCGCCGCCATCGCTCGATCTCATAGCCACCATCGCTCGATCTTGTTGCCGCCGTCGCTCAATCTCGCTGCCGTCGTCGCTCGATCTCGCTGCATCGTCGCTGATCTAGCTGCCGTCGCCGATCGAGAAGTCGCGTTGCATCGCCGTGATCTGTCGAAGATTTCTCTCAAGAGTGAAAGAGATATGAAATTAGGTTATAATTGTGAGAGGGTTATTTTTGTCTTTTACCTATTAATGATCTAGGTATTTCTGAAAATGTCCTCCTTCTAAGTGTATATATGAAAAGTGGTACCAAGTAAAGTGTAGTTGTGAAATTTTCCCAATATTATATTAATAATATTATAATATATCAGTTCTAAATGAAACAATCAAAGTTGAACTATCTAGACTCCTATATCCGGTTTAAGCAAAGAATCTAAACTATCAAACAGACTCCAATCAAACATCAAACTGACTCAATTTACAAAGACGGATACATATTAGAACTAAACTATGTTTATTCGAAGTCCTAGGCCGTGTACGAGAAATTACGAGAATAGCCCTCACCTTTGCCATGGTTTCTGAAGATAGTCTGAGAAAACACAGAATAAACCTTGACAGCTCTAAAACAGTAACTCCGAAACTCTCTGAAAATAAATGAACATGATGATTCTGGCAGAATTTAACCCTAGATAATATGGATGAATAACTCAAGAACTGACCGTTAACTTTTCAATCCCTCCGGTCCGAATGTAGTCCCATATGTCTTCTGTCCGTAACCACCGAGGTTACTCCAATCGGACACCATTTGATTAACTAAAATAGCTTCATATCCAGACTGGTCGCAGACGCAGACTGTATCAACACCTCCCACGAAAACAAGAATAACTCTCAGAGAATAATTCGGAATGACAATCCGCTTGTTGGAGATGACAGATAAAAGAATTATCTACTTACTGACAAATTTACAGATTTAAATCTTTCGTTTAGGTCGACCGTTTCGCCTTTGCGCCGAGACTCGTCAAAACTGTATCTGCATCGCTACAGGTTAAGCTTATCCTTGGCCAAGAAGCAACATCCACAACTTTTGCTGTACTACTCCGATCTCGATTCCGTTTGCTGATACAGATTCCTGGAAACGATATCTATCCAAGGGGCCATGGCTCGCAGCCTAATCTCTCATGAAGCGAACTAGAAACCTCTCGAAAAACCACTCCTCAGCCATGGATCTAATGTAGCTCATCTCTTCTCCGCTTAAGACATGATGGAATCTCTGCCATACGAAAGTATCTCTGGTGCTATGGGACACACATATGGTGGTAGGCTCACAGGGGCTCAAATTAATGATGGATGGCGATGATGAGATGGTAGCTCCGGTTCGTACGTTTTCTCTCCTTCTCGTCTTTGCTCATGCGGACAACGTTTGAGGTGGGATGGTGAAGGTGCAAAAGAATATCCAACCAACACAATACTGAGATGACATGTCGCAAGAGATATCAACAAGGAAGGAGATGGAGCATGACTGAGCTCTCTCCTCTCTACGATAATGTTGACGGCAAACAAAAGAAGAAGCAAATGCGTACACATATAATTAGGTAAATGGTCGTTCAATTAAATAACTGAACCAAACCATCGGTTTAAATAATTATTTGGTCCAATAAATAAAAAAATAAACCAACTCTTGGTTTTGGGTCGTTACAATTCTCCCCCACTTATTATGAATTCGTCCTCGAATTCAAATCTTGAGTCGGATGTCCAATACCCTACTAAAAAAAAAACTTCGGATAGTTAATTATTTTCGGAGTCTCGGTCTCTAGGTCTTCTACTGGATTTCATCTCTCTCAACAACTTTTACTTTCAGATCTATTATCACAACTGACTGACAAAGTACAAACAATTTTTTTTTTTTTTGATTATTTGACACCAGCTGCAAAATGAGTTTTGGCTCTCTCTCCAGACCTTTCTCAAAACTGAAAAATTGATTACTCTTGAAACTCTGCCAACTATGCTGATAACTAAAATCTATAAACCGCTGCTACAATCCGCTCCATGGTCCCATATATCTCAGCTTAAACTTTATTAGTTCCCGAATCTTAGAACCTTCCTGAAATGTCCTTTTTCAGGTATACTCGACCGTCGACAAGAAACTTCAAATCCTTATGACGCTTAACTGCATAACTTCTCTAACGGTCATACTTCCTTGAGCTTGTCCATTTGCTCTACCGTTTCTGGAACCATTGATGGTTCTAAGTCTTGTCTCTCCCCCACTTATGTCCAACTAAGTGGCGTATGATAAAACCTCATAGAGTGCATGGTATGGTGTCATCTCAATCCTCCAGTGATAGATGTCGTTGTAAGCAAACTCTGCTGAAGGTAGATATTTTTCCCAGCTTCCTTCCTGATCCAAAACACAAGTCCTCAAGATATCTTATAAAATCTGAATAATCCTCTTTGATTGCCCATTTGTCTGCGGATGATAAACTGTACTCATGTGAACCTTTGTCCCAAGTGCCTTCCGAAAAGTTTTCCAAAATATCGATCATCATGATCTGATACACTACTAACGAGAACTCCGTGCAACCTCACAATTTCCCTCAAACTCGATCTGTTTAACCAAAATCATATTGCTTTCCTGATCTTTGTGTATTACCTTAGCAAATCTGCCAGCTCCACAGCCTCGAATTCAGTTGTCTCTCCCTCTACAAAAGTGGTGCACAATCCAAGACTAAGAAGTATCCCGGTAAGCTCTTCAACCTCCCTAGTTCCTGAAACATCGCTCATGCGCCTACTCAAGGCGTTTGCCACCTAATTGACCTTACCATGTGGTATGTGACATCCAGGCTGTAGTCTGCTACCAACTCAATCCACATATGCATTGCCCAAGTACAAGTCTTAGTGAGTGAGAATATATTTCCAGACTCTGATAATCCCTGAGAATTTTAAACTTCCTTCCTGCACCATTACGATCTCTAAAACCTTGTCACAAATATAACTATAGCTACTCCAAACCATGAGTAGGGTAGTGGTCTCATAACTCTCAACTGACGCGATCCATATGAAATAACCTGATCTTCCTACATCAATACACAATCTGAAAATGCTCACGAAAGAATTCATTCATAAGTTTCAAGTATGTTATCTGTGCATTCGTCCATCCAAGTGATATCATCACAAACTCACATAATATTCATACTATCCATGAAAGGTTGTATTCAGTACAAACTCCTAAAATATAGTGATCCAATGGTACTCTTATGTCAAGTCAACCTTCAAGAACAATGAACTTCCCTGCAGCTAATCCAACAATTCATCAATACACTGAAGCGAATGCCTATCTTTGATGATTACCTTATTCAAATCTTTGTAGACGATACAAAGTTTGAAACTCTCATCTTCCTTTATCGTAACAATACTGGTGCTTCCCACGGTGAAGTATTCGACCTCATAAAATCCTTGTTTAATAATATTCAACTGCTCTTCCTGCACAGCCATCTCTACTGGCACTAATCGGTATGAAGCTCGTGAAACCGGTGATGTCTCTAGTTCCATCTCAATTTAAAGATCGTCTCCTCGTCTGGTGTCAGCCCTTCCAAATGGCTCAAATAAATCTTCATGCTCTGCAATAACTAGAAGATCATGTAACTAATGTATCCATTATCCTTAACCATCAAAATGGTCGCCAAAAATCCATCTACTCCTCAACTCAATAAATCATCAGCATGTAATACGAAATCCATAGAACTCTCCAAGTACAACTCGATGAATAAAATATAAAAAAATAGCTCCCAACGTCTTGTGGCAGCTGTCCGAACTAACACATCTCTGAAAAGATCAATATAATCAAAACCTGGCAAACATGCCAAGTGTAACTCCAGTATCAACACAACGCAACCGGCGCACCCCCAGTCTCAAAGCGATCCCCACGAGTTTCAGAAAAGCGTACATCCAAAGAAACCAACATACTCGTACACAAAAAAATCACATGCCAGCCAATGGCTCGTACCTCAAATCACATAACTCATACATCAGAAACTCGTGGATCGATGGCTTGAAAATTGGTGGTGACTGAAACGTCACATATCCACTCTTGAAAAACTTCGAAATAATGACTCAAGAAATTGATAAACCTCTGAGCAATCTGACAAACTGACATCACTCCCATCTGCTGAACATCTCGCTAGAACTCTGTTATCCGAAGAGTGAATGACGATGATTTTACTCATCGGCATAAAAGAGACAAATGAGTTAGTATTTACTGGACATAGTGGTGCTAGAAGAATTTCCGAAAACCTCTTTTTATAATTACTATTTATTATATATACTTTTTGAAAACATTGAAAATCGAATCCCCTAATCGCCATCCCGGGACGGAACCGGGACAGAACCCGCTCTGATACCAATTGTAACACCCGTCACCTCCAATCCGGAGAAAAATGGGCCAACAACAATATATCATAACAAAATGGTCCATATACACGACTCCACTCACTCTAAGCCCAAATAAAATCCAAATAAAAAGCCCAATAGCACCAATCCGTCCAAATATCATATACTCGTCTGTCTCACCTGAAATGAGGAAGAAAGAGGGATGAGCAACAGGGGAGTCACTCAGTGAGGTATGGGATGCTAAACCCGAAGTTCATTGACTTGGATATAGCACTCCGAATAAATATAATTTAATACTAATACATAACAAACACGGCACCTAAAGTACCCAAAGATCAAACAATGGCCCTATCGACCGGCCCACTAACAGGCCCAAATCCACCGAATATATGCTCGGCAACACACGCCCGGAGACGATTTATCGACCAACAGCTACGATCAACCGGTCGACTAAAGCTGACCGTAACCAACACAAAACCCGGCGTACAGATAAAACTCTCTGTACCCGGCAAAATCCCATACACAATCATAGTAAATAAATATTATATTAATAATATTATAATATATCAGTTCTAAATGAAACAATCAAAGTTAAACTATCTAGACTCCTATATCCGGTTTAAGCAAAGAATCTAAACTATCAAGTAGACTCCAATCAAACATCAAACTGACTCAATTTACAAAGACGGATACATATTAGAACTAAACTATGTTTATTCGAAGTCCTAGGCCGTGTACGAGAAATTACGAGAATAGCCCTCACCTTTGCCATGGTTTCTGAAGATAGTCTGAGAAAACACAGAATAAACCTTGACAGCTCTAAAACAGTAACTCCGAAACTCTCTGAAAATAAATGAACATGATGATTCTGGCAGAATTTAACCCTAGATAATATGGATGAATAACTCAAGAACTGACCGTTAACTTTTCAATCCCTCCGGTCCGAATGTAGTCCCATATGTCTTCTGTCCGTAACCACCGAGGTTACTCCAATCGGACACCATTTGATTAACTAAAATAGCTTCATATCCAGACTGGTCGCAGACGCAGACTGTATCAACACCTCCCACGAAAACAAGAATAACTCTCAGAGAATAATTCGGAATGACAATCCGCTTGTTGGAGATGACAGATAAAAGAATTATCTACTTACTGAAAAATTTACAGATTTAAATCTTTCGTTTAGGTCGACCGTTTCGCCTTTGCGCCGAGACTCGTCAAAACTGTATCTGCATCGCTACAGGTTAAGCTTATCCTTGGCCAAGAAGCAACATCCACAACTTTTGCTGTACTACTCCGATCTCGATTCCGTTTGCTGATACAGATTCCTGGAAACGATATCTATCCAAGGGGCCATGGCTCGCAGCCTAATCTCTCATGAAGCGAACTAGAAACCTCTCGAAAAACCACTCCTCAGCCATGGATCTAATGTAGCTCATCTCTTCTCCGCTTAAGACATGATGGAATCTCTGCCATACGAAAGTATCTCTGGTGCTATGGGACACACATATGGTGGTAGGCTCACAGGGGCTCAAATTAATGATGGATGGCGATGATGAGATGGTAGCTCCGGTTCGTACGTTTTCTCTCCTTCTCGTCTTTGCTCATGCGGACAACGTTTGAGGTGGGATGGTGAAGGTGCAAAAGAATATCCAACCAACACAATACTGAGATGACATGTCGCAAGAGATATCAACAAGGAAGGAGATGGAGCATGACTGAGCTCTCTCCTCTCTACGATAATGTTGACGGCAAACAAAAGAAGAAGCAAATGCGTACACATATAATTAGGTAAATGGTTGTTCAATTAAATAACTGAACCAAACCATCGGTTTAAATAATTATTTGGTCCAATAAATAAAAAAATAAACCAACTCTTGGTTTTGGGTCGTTACTGAAAGGTTCATAGATAGAACCAAAAGGAAACAATAATCTAGGTATGAACGAATGATGTTTTCTGGGATTTTATTTGACATGCACGCATGTATGATGACGGTAACGGTTACAGCCGTAATATTGTGAAAAGTCACCATTAAAAATTGTGACTTTAAAAATGTCACAATAAGAAAGGAAATATAAACCGGACCATAAAATAGTGTTGCCGGTTTATTGTTTTGATGTCCATATTGTTTGGGACATTTTATATAGATATTTTATTAATTTAAAATATTATATAAATAATTAGTTAAAATGCTTCCGCTGCATTTTATTAATAGGTATTTGTGTTATGAAATATTAACACAATATAGAAAATTATGTTATGAAATATTAACATAATATTAGGATGTATTTACCTATTAATATTTTAATATTTATATAGTTTATAACATGTTAGTCACCAAAGTGATCTTGTTATATACTTATCATTATTAAAATTAATATAGTATAATTGATCATGACTAAAAAGATGCATCAAGCCACAGGACTCCTAATCTTATAAACTATATAAATATAATTAATCATTAAAATGACTCCTAATCTTACGAGTGTTTAATTACATGGATCAAGCCACAGGACTTTTCTAACTAAAAGACTTTCACGAAACATGATGGCAATGTGTTTATGTATCACTAAGAGAAGGCATAACGGAAATCAGTGGCTTGAAAAATATAATTAACTAAACAAACAATTCATAACCGTACGTTGTTTAATGTATTCGCATGCATGCGGTTTAATTTTGTGTGGAAAGTCACAATTAAAGGCTGTGATTTAACAAAATTCACATATGGTGCATGTGCGAACAGAAATAAAAGTATATTTAACAACGTATGGAGTGCGTGCATGAAATCTGTGTAGAGTTATTTGTTCGAAAGGATGCGTAGATTATGTGTCCAGAAATGATTACGGTTCTCTATATCACCGCCGTAAAAATCTTTTAAAAGGGTTAAGTTAAATAACTTGCTTATGTTGATTGGTGGAAAGATTCATAGATAGAACCAAAAGGAAACAATAATCTAGGTATGAACGAATGATGTTTTCTGGGATTTTATTTGACATGCACGCATGTATGATGACGGTAACGGTTACAGCCGTAATATTGTGAAAAGTCACCATTAAGAATTGTGACTTTAAAGATGTCACCATAAGAAAGGATATAATGATAGTGGATCCGCAAAAATAAAGGTTTACCATCCAAGGCGTTCAATGGCCAATTAAAAACGTATGGATATTATAGATAAAGTCTTGCTATTATAGTTATGGGATGCTCATTAAGATTTTTGACACCTAGGAATTCAATTAAAGTTAAGTTTCTGATTTAGTAAATATGTTTTCATTAAAGAATGTGTATACACTTAAGGTTCAAAGATAACATATTGTAAAGTTTTTGAGGATAAAAGTTTATCTCATGTAAGGATAAGATAAAGTTAGAATTGGTTTGTGATACATGGAAGGGACTATGCCGGTTAAATGACATACAACCGCCATGATTCGGTCAGTTCTAATTTTAGTAAAGATGAAGTGAACTTGATGTAAAAGTGCACATTAAAGTTATTAAACACTTAAGGCAACACAAAGGTCAAGTGGGAGAATGTAAGAATATTTTATATTCTATATGACCTATGTGTGTATCGGTTTAATATAAGTTCAAGTTCATATTAAGATTTTAGATTCTAATATAAAAGACGATACCGTGATGGATCGGTTTCGATTAATGAATTAGAATCCGGGTGTATTGATAACCCTCCTACTTTACCTTATATTTATAAATGTCCTTAATCTCTTAATATACATATATGTTATAAGTTATATATAAATATATATATATAACATAATAGTATATAATATATATGATCATACATTATAGTGCCTAATACGGTTATTATAACGGTTATTATAACGAAGTGGTGCATCGTCCAATTGTTGTGTCTGAGAGTTGTGTTGATTTACAGATCTCTTTGATTGTTATAAAAATGACTCCTACATCATTTTTTTCATACACGTAAAAAAAGGGTCAACAAAACACACAACAACAAAACTGGTCATTAAAGAGAGATTAAGGAAGGTTTAGGAATTTCTTGTCCATCAAGGAAATTCTATAAAGGAAAAGGTTAAAGAGGAGAACATCAATTGGTGGGATTGCATCCAAGCATGGATCAAGGTTAGTCATTCTATCTTCTTAAGAAATACATTGGGGTTGAATTAACCTAAATCTAGATTATGGTCTTGGGTTAGATTTCATAACTGAAATCATTAAAGTTAATCTTACATGTGGTATCAGAGGGGGATAAGTTAATCTTATAGAAATGGTAATAATAATCTCGGAGATATAATATTTTTTAATAAAATAGATAAATGCTCCGTACGAATAGCTCCAATTCAGAAGGGGGATAAGTTTAGTATGAATTGGAGGGTAAAGAGATAGATAGATTTCCTTAGACATTAGTGGTTGGGAATTTGAACTATATCGGACATGTATTCAACTTGATATCAGTTTTGATACTGGAAAGTTGTGCCGCTATGAAAGTATTCCCGGAATGAACCACTAGAACACTGCAAAGAAAGGTCCTCTGGTACTTGCAAGGCACCAACGAGAACATGCTAACATAAAAGAGATCCAATCGTTTAAAGATCATTGGATATTCAGATTCACATTATGCCAGATGTGTTGATGGTAAAATCAATGTTTGGCTATTGTTCCTATTAATCGAGGGAACAATATAAAGGGAAGTGGAAAGTAGTCTGTCATTGCTACTTCCACTATTAAGGTTGAATTGTGGCAAGCTTTGAGGTCACAATTCATGAATAGTGGTTGCGGAAATTTATCTCAGGGTTATGGATTGTCGACATTAATTATAGTCAAACAGCTGAGAATTTATGGTAATAATTTCGCAGATGTCTTCTTTTGAAAAGGATGACAAGTATTGGAAGGGTGCTAAGCACATTAAGTGAGAGTACTTGTTTGTTAAAGAAGAAGTTCAGAAACATAGAGTGTCATTTGAGTACATAAGAAAGGATATAATGATAGTGGATCCGCAAACTTAAGCTTTACCACCCAAGGCGTTCAATGGCCATATAGAACGTATGGGTATTATAGATAAAGCCTTGCTATTATAGTTATGGAATGCTCATTCAGTATTGGACACCTAGGAATTCATTTAAAGTTAAGTTTCTGATTTAGTAAATATGTTATCATTAAAGAATGTGTATACACTTAAGGTTCAAAGATAACATATTGTAAAGTTTTTGAGAATAAAGTTTATCTCATGTAAGGATAAGATAAAGTTAGAATTGGTTTGTGATACATGGAAGGGACTATGCCGGTTAAATGACATACAACCGCCATGATTCAACCAGTTCTAATTTTAGTAAAGATGAAGTGAACTTGATGTGAAAGTGCACATTAAAGTTATTAAACTCTTAAGGCAACACAAAGGTCAAGTGGGAGAATGTAAGAATATTTTATATTCTATATGACCTATGTGTCTATTGGTTTAATATAAAGTTCAAGTTCATATTAATGTTTCAGATTCTAATATAAAAGACGATACCGTGATGGATCGGTTTCGATTAATGAATTAGAATCCGGGTAAATTGATAACCCTCCTACTTTACCTTATATTTATAAATGCCTTAATCTCATGATCATATACATATATAGAAATGGTAATAATAATGTTATATATTACCATAAGATTTAATATATGTGATCATGAGATTATAGTGCCTACGAATAGCTCCAATTCAGAAGGGGGATAAGTTTAGTATGAATTGGAGGGTAAAGAGATAGATAGATTTCCTTAGACATTAGTGGTTAGTCATTCATGTAAGATTAACTTTAATGTAATGAAATCTAACCCAAGACCATAATCTAGATTTAGATTAATTCAACCCTAATGCATTTCTAAAGAAGATAGAATGACTAACCTTGATCCATGCTTGGATGTAATCCCACCAATTGATGTTCTCCTCTTTAACCTTTTCCTTTATGAAATTTCTTGATGGACAATAAATTCCTAAACCTTAATCTCTTCTTATGTAAGATTAACTTTAATGATTTCAGTTATGAAATCTAACCCAAGACCATAATCTAGATTTAGGTTAATTCAATCCCAATGTATTTCTTAAGAAGATAGAATGACTAACCTTGATCCATACTTGGATGCAATCCCACCAATTGATGTTCTCCTCTTTAACCTTTTCCTTTATAGAATTTCCTTGATGGACAAGAAATTCCTAAACCTTCCTTAATCTCTCTTTAATGACCAGTTTTGTTGTTGTGTGTTTTGTTGACCTTTTTCTTACGTGTATGTAAAAAATGATGTAGGAGTCATTTTTATAACAATCAAAGAGATGTGTCAATCAACACAACTCTCAGACACAACAATTGGACGATGCACCACTTCGTTATAATAACCGTTATAATAACCGTACTAGGCACTATAATGTATGATCACATATATTAAATCTTATGGTAATATATAACATTATTATTACCATTTCTATA